>NC_133180.1:73750000-73772500 GCF_049306965.1 Danio rerio | reverse complement strand
GGGATAGATAGATAGATAGATAGATAGATAGATAGATAGATAGATAGATAGATAGATAGATAGATGGATGGATGGATGGATGGATAGATGTCTGTAAATATATATATATATATATATATATATATATATATATATATATATATATATATATATATATATATATATATATATGACTAAAAATTTGACTAAATATGCTTCTAAACCCTTTAATCTTTAAGCCATCCTGTGTCATTTTATCCCTTTTTAATTTTTCTTAATACCTGAACCTTAAAAAACAGAATTTTCCTGCCACTGTTATATCAAAATTGGGACATGCGCATGATGATTTATATTGTGAAATGGGAATGGTTCATTGTGGAACAACTCATCTGAAGACCGATTTGATCGTGTCATACTGAGAAACAAAATGCGAGCCATTGTTTACTGACAAACACACCATTTTTATTTGAAAACGCAAACTTGAGAGAGATTTTAGAGCTTTATCAAAATGGGAATTCTGGATTAAAGTGACATGTGCTCATCACACAAGCCTGTCATGTGACTTTAGCTGGATTATAGTATTATAGATTACTGTATGGGTGCTGTTTTGGATCAGTTCTATTTCATTGCCCGCATATAAAACCCAGAAGCTTCATTATTTTGTCTGACATCTTATCATTAGTAAGCAAAGTTCCCAGATCAATCACTTGGAAAAAAAGTACAGATATCCTAAAAATACTCAAGTCAACTTACTCCTTATGAAAAAAACAAAATGACCTATGTGTTTTTTCAAAGTACTGATCAGTTTATTTTGTATTGTTTTAGTTAATTTATTTGTGATTTAAAACGCTTATGTTAGGTATTAGTGGAAGCCATTAAACATGTATAGATGTGTCAGCAACACTTTAGTTTAAGTAACAATTTACACCATCTACTACTGGCTTATCATCTGCCTATTATTAAGATATTTAAATGATCCTATTTTACATCTCTAATCCTACACAATACCAAAACCCATCTACTACCTTACTAACTTTTAATAAGCAGCTAATTAGTAGTTTATTGAGCTAAAAGTCTTAGTTAATAACATTATTTGTACTTTAAAGGTGCTGTATGTAAGTTTTTGGCTTTTTAAAGCATAAAAATACCATAATAAGTTTGTAGATATTTAAGAAACATGTTAAGTGAATTAAGTAATTTTTGTTTATCTGAAAAACAATGCCGAAGTCAGAAGTCACAGAAGTCAGTTCTGTGCTGGAACGTCAGTGTTTATTTTGGTCCCTTTAACCAGCCCACTGCCATTAAATCAGGACGGCTCTTAAAGTATGTGTCCGCAACCGAAATGCAATCTACAGTGGACAGTATCAATCTCCGAAATGACGCTGATTCAGAGTTTCATGAGGTGGCTATTAATTAGCAAATCATATAAATAATACAATTGTAAACATTGGGTGAGCTGGTTACATTGTAATTCCGTGTCCTAATTATATACTACGTGACGAGATATTAAATAAGCAGTTTGGCTGTTTGCACCAGGCGAAATATGACAGAAATTTAAATATCCATTTAGATGCAGAGATTAGTGCACTTACTGCACTCCAACGGTTTATAATCTAATTAATACATATTAAACCTCTTTAACATTATTTAATGTATATGGCGAATCACTAATATGTGTTGGCTTGCACTGAGTCACAGTTCTAAAGTTAAATTTTAAACAGTTTATTTTATTTTCAAGATGTGAAGTGAACTATCTGCTGCTGCTTTCAGTAGTACGGCAATAAATGTCATGTAAAATGGCATTCAAACTCGCATTATTAGCATTTAAAATTTAATAAACACTCCTTTCATTTTGAAAAATATAATGTGTGCTGTTGCTTTTATATAGAACATGACTTAAATCAGCCTTTAGGCTCGATAGTCAGGCACACTCCTATTGATGTTGTCAATCTGTTTTAAACCAGGAGTGCAATACCTAGTTCAACCACTTGGTGTCAAACTTAAATACCGCACCTTTGAAATAAAGTGTGACCGATATTTCATAACAAAATCACACTTTTAATGCATTAACCTCCTCAATAATGTGAATAGGAACAAGTGGTTGGCGTCATACTGCCCGGTACTGTTCATTTTACCTAAAAACTGCAGTCAAATAAATGTTTAAGTACATTATTGAAGTTTCAAAACAATGTAGGCTGCAGCATGCATTTTCAAAGAGCCTCTGTTGAATATATGCCAAACATTACTATTCAGAACCAAAGATGTGCATTAAACATATGCGCGAAACTAAAATATAGCAGAACAGATTTGCAAATAAAGCACCGTTTCCATCTAATGAGTATAAGAGAACAGATTTAGAATATATGCTAAACATGCTTGCATTACTATTTAAACTTTTAGTATCTGTTAAATGAATTGATAACACTGGATACAAATATCAACCATGAAACTACAAGCCTAAGGGAAATGTGTGGGAATCTCGCAGCCACCTCTATGCGAATGTCAATGTTTACTTGTTACAGTTTTTTCCCCTCCACAGCTGTTTGCTAATTTGGGCTTGTTTCCAAAGATGGGGCCCTGTAATTAATGTGTGGCCCCAGCTGGTGCTGTATCTAAGGTCTGCACCTGGCTTGTGGGCCTTTCACTTACTTGCGGCCCTGCGTACATGTGTGTTTATTTAGTTCTCTGATTGCTCTTCTCCACAGGAGGCTCTTTGAAGCTGACATTCGAGCCCTCGCTGACGCTGGAGCAGGTAGAGATTGAAAACGCGGAGGTCGTGGAGGGTCAGTATAAACCCTCGGACTGTACGGCCAGACAGAGCGTGGCCATCCTCATCCCTCACAGAAACAGAGAGAAGCACCTGCTCTACCTCCTCTACCACCTTCACCCTTTCCTACAGAGACAGCAGCTCCATTACGCCGTCTATGTCATTCACCAGGTAAGAAAACAGGCCTGACAGGAGCTCATACAATTGAAGTCAGAATTATTAGCCAACCTGAATGTTTTATCTTCGTTTGAATAAAAAAAACTCAAACTGGTTTTAAACAAGTCGGTGATGAGTGATCGATGACAATGTTGTGTGAACTATCCCTTTAGGACCAGTTTAACAACCTTATCCTTTCTTCTCTGACCTTAAATAGACTATTTATTGCTTCTGTGCCGTTAAATGTAAAACGCCCTTTTCATATTGAAATGTGTAGCAAATGTTTGCCCGTGGCTTTGCTGTCGAGTCTGTTACAGTTTGCACAGCCCCATCCTTAAACAACAGATTGTTTGCAAAGCCTGCATTGACACTTTCACCAAACAGTCGGCCTGAAACTGAAATGAGAGAAAGCTGCAATTACACGGATCCTCGTAAAACAATAATCATGTGTTTTTCTCTTTTTGTTCTGATATTGCATTGAAATTTTACCTCATCTAAACACAATACCTTGATTAAACAAATGCAATTAAGCACAACATAACCACATTATGGGCTTTATTTTAAAGATGTAGGCGCAAAGTCTAAAGTGCATGACGCAAAAGCATTAAGGGCGTGTCCGTATCCACTTTTGCTATTTTAAAGATGGAAAAATATGGTATGCGCCCCGGCGCATGATCTAACAGGGTTGTGCTTATTCTCTTAATGAGTTATCGGTGTGTTTTGAGCATAACATGCATTCAACCAATTAGAGTCTCATCTCCCATTCCCTTTAAGAGTCATTGCGTTGCATCATGGCGCATTTGCTATTTACATGACAGACTTTGTAAGTGGAAAAACTGAACGCTTCACTAGTTAGAAAACAGTTAAACAGAGCATCTGCAGCACAAGGATAAAGAACGAGCCTTCTCCATTCGGCCTCTTTACTCTCCCTTTACTTTAGTCCTTTACTTTCGTAGATAACAGTTGTACGCACTCCACTGAAGACATCCATTAGCTGACATATTTAATTTTGCTTGTTAAGTGCACAGATTTTTTTCAAAACTATTTCTAAATTTAGTTCTAATTTCCAGCAAACGAATAAATGAACAATAATAACGAAGTGTGTTCAAAAAAAAACTGAGTTATATCAAAATACATGTCCTATTCTTATGCCCCACATGGTGATGCAGATGTCTCCAAAACCTGACAGGTGGACGAGTCTAAACTTGTTTTTATTAAAACAAGTATAAATGTGCATATAATAAATAATACTGCTAATAATAATAACATTATGCAAAAGCAAATTGTCATGAATAAACAGAAAAAAGCCCCCTGAGATGAAGAAGGCATGGAGGCAGTGGTTTTTATATTTATGTAGAAAATATCTATATTTTTTTACCAATTAATCCTTTAATTTTGTTTATATGTAAATATATTTGTGTATTGCTGTACATCCTGTGTGTATTAAGCAATGTGTAAGTGTTTGGACCCGCATAGGTGCATAACTAACGCGCTCTGCGCTGGACTTTAGAGCAGCTTTTAGTTGGTCAATGGCACAGTTTATTTCAGTTCCTCAAAATAGCACCGCACCAACAATGCGCCTTAACACATCTCCTTTTTAGACCAGCACACCCACGAGTTTACAAAGTGGTGAAAATAAATTTGCTATTTAAACAATGTGGCACAAAACGTGAAGATTAGGGTTGCGCTGGTCTGAAAATTCGTCTTGTGCCTTATTGCGCCAGGTGTACAATAGGACCCTAAATTACGTGATCTACACTGATTTTAATTGGTGTCTACATGATTACTTTTCTGACCAAAATATTTATTTTATTTTATTTTTTATTTATTTATATAAAAAATAATTACACTTTAAAATATATATTATATTCAAACACAAATACATTATAATATAGCCAACAAAGCTTCTTTATATCTGTGTTATCTAACTAAAAAAACAACAAACACCTACTCAATTATCATTTCTCTTGTTTTATATATGAATATTGAAAGTAAAAATAGTCATACTTCTTGGTGAATAATCAAAATAATAAACATTGCATGTTAATGGGGGTTTAGAGATTTACTCGTCTCATGAACATATTTTAGTCCTTACTCTGATCAGTGGATATAATTGCATTATTTGCACACATGAAATTGTGTCCTTCTGTCAGTTAAACTTTTTAGTGTTTATTTATATACGTTTTTTGAGTAATAAGTGATTTCCTCCTTAATACACCAAGCTACGTTTCTCACTTCTCAATAACCATTACTGTGATTAATGTGTTTAGTCAGATTTCATAACTATCTGATTTTACAGCTTAATGTAAACATTCAAAGAGGAAGTTTTTAATTCTGAAATGTTTTCATATTACAGTCAGCTTTGTCCTCCCTCAGCATGACATATCTTCGCCAACAGTATTGACAGAACCACCAACTGAGAGAAAATATACTGTATCATAGAGTTTTATTTCAAGTACAGTTATCTGAAGGACATGTAAGGCTGGAGCTTATGAAAGTTATGATGAATGCTCCCCCCGCCCTCCTTCATGTCCTGTAGGTTTTGTGTGATGTTCCCATTCTAGTTCTGCCAGTTCTGCCAGTACACCTGTCATTGTTGCTGCCTGGCTTATTCAGAGCTTACAACTATTGTGTTCCTTTTTAATTATAGTTCTTCGACAGACATGTATAATAGCAGTGCCAAACAAAACTTATTTTGGTTTTAAAAGAACTGCTCCCAGGATACACACACTGAAAAAAAAATGTGTTGGCATGGACAGTTATTTTTCTATTTTTCATGATTTTCCTGGAAATAATATTTCCAAAGGAGCTGTTGACATGGAATTGAACCAGATTTTGGTAAAAACCCAAACAAAACAAATATAAAAATAAAACAAAAAAAATCTGTGCGGATGTGTAATAACAATGAAATGACACAAGAAGAAAGTGCTGAACTACTGAAATGTATTTAATACTTTATATAAAATTTTTGGTGATGGCAGCTTAAAGACGCCTGTCATATGCAACAAGCAATCTGGCTTTAACAAAGGCCACTCAACTGAGACTGCCCTGCTCTTGGTCATGGAGGATCTCAGACTGGCTAAAGCAGACTCTGAATCATCAGTCCTCATCTTGCTAGATTTGTCAGCTGCTTTTGACACTGTAAACTACCAGATCCTGCTATCTACGCTTGAGTCACTGGCTGTTGCAGGCACTGTTATTCAGTGGTTCAAATCTTACCTCTCTGACAGGTCATTCAGGGTGTCTTGGAGGGGAGAGGTGTCCAACCTACAGCATCTAAACACTGGGGTACCACAGGGCTCTGTTCTCGGGCCACTTATCTTCTCCATCTACACAGCGTCTTTAGGACCAGTCATGCAGAAACATGGATTTTCCTACCACTTGCTATGCTGATGATACCCAGCTATACCTCTCTTTTCACCCTGATGATCCCTCGGTTCTGGCTCGCATCTCAGCCTGCCTGTCAGACATCTCACACTGGATGAGAGATCATCATCTTCAGCTTAACCTTGCGAAAACGGAATTGCTTTCTGCCAACCCGACTCTACATCATAACGTTTTAATTCAGATGGATGGGGGAACCATTACTGCATTCAAAATGGTGAAAAGCCTTGGAGTATCGATTGATGACCAACTAAACTTCTCTGACCACATTTCTAGAACTGCTCGATCGTGCAGATTCGCACTCTACAACATCAGAAAGGTCCGACCCTTTCTATCTGAACATGCAGCTCAACTCCTTGTTCAAGCTCTTGTTCTCTCCAGACTGGACTATTGCAACTCTCTACTAACCGGGCTTCCAGCTAACTCTATCAAACCTCTTCAGCTGCTTCAGAATGCAGCAGCACGAGTGGTCTTTAATGAACCCAAAAGGGCACATGTCACTCTGCTGCTCATCCGTTTGCACTGGCTGCCAGTTGCTGCTCGCATCAAATTCAAAGCTCTGATGTTTGCTTACAAAGCGACTTCTGGATTTACTCCTTCTTATCTGCTCTCACTTCTGCAGATCTATGTGCCCTCCAGAAACTTGCGTTCTGTGAATGAACGTCACCTCGTGGTTCCATCCCAAAGAGGGAAGAAATCACTTTCCCGAACGCTCGCGCTCAATCTGCCCAGTTGGTGAAATGAACTCCCTAACTGCATCAGAACGGCAGAGTCACTCACTGTCTTCAAGAAACGACTAAAAACTCAACTATTTAGTCTCCACTTTCCTTTCTTATCTTATTACAGCACTTATTGCACTTACTGTTGCTCTTATAGTTGTGTAAATTGCTTTCTTGTCCTCATTTGTAAGTCGCTTTGGATAAAAGCATCTGCTAAATGACTAAATGTAAATGTAAATATGGAGAATGAAGTCACATGCATTGCTCTGGTTTGAGTTTATTACAGACTTTAACAGAGTTTCAAAGTCTTGATGGTTCTGGAGGTCTCATCTATAAAATCTGAGCTTTAATTTGTATTTTCTATTGGATTCGCCTCAGGTGATTGGCTGGGCCATTCTACAGCTTGGTTTTCTTTTTCTGAAAGCATTTGAGAGTTTCCTTGGCTTTGTTTTGAATGTCCACCCTGGTTTCATCTTCATCCTCATGCTAATGTAGATGTTGGACTGAAGCAGCTGATTTACACTGAGGAAGGGCAGAGGGTTGCTAAATAACTGCTGTGAGATTTCAGCTTCTGTCTGTTTCTGCGCCTTCCTTTCTTCATGTGCTCAATGCTTTTTTCCATGCGTCATTTCATTTTATTACACAACTTTGTTTGTAAACTAAATAGATTGTTCTTTGCATGCAGGGATTTCTTTGGTGGTTACCAACATCTGGTGAAAACTTCAAGTTTAGAAACATTGTTTTCTGACAACAATGGTGACGTGTTGAATACTTATTTTTCCCGTGTAAATGGAAGGAGAGTGTTGAAATGATATAATCCAAGATTAAGAGACCACTTAAAACACAAATGTGGGTGTTTATTAAGTATAGATATATATTATTAAATATAATTGTTCGAGGGAAATGATCAAAAACTAGATTAAGATAAGCAGGGTTGTGGAAAGTTTTAAAAGTAATCAAAGTAACTAAATATGATACATTAGTTACTTTTTAAGGAAAGTAGTGCATTATGTTGCTTTTGCATTACATTTTTTTTATCTGGGCTGGGCTTGCTTGTTTGTAATAATAGTTTAAAAACTCATATTTTTGAATAATATAAAGCGTTTTTACACCCAAAGTGAACCGTTGAGTGACTAAACCTCAGACTGAAGCAAATATAAAATTCATGTGTGCACAGTTTAGGTTTAGCTCAACTATTCTGTACGTGATAAAATTTCAACACTGTTCCAAAATGAATATAGTTTGCATTTTACTGTTTTTATTAATTTTAGTCTCCGTTTATGAAAGTGGGTTAAGTATATTGATGTTCTCATTTTAGCTAGAACTACATTAAGTGGAATGCTTGTACAGATCGTACACAACACATGTGCATTTAATCCTGATTTGTTTCAACACAAAGTCAGGATTGCTTACGGTCAAGTAATGAGAAAACGTAACTTAAAGGAAAAAACTATTACTTTAATTACTTTACTAGTTACTTGAAAAAGTAATCTGATTACATAACTCCCGTTACTCGCGTAACCCAATTGAAGATCAAAATTCTCTATCAGCAGATCCTTAATATTTCAACAATAACTGTGGAAACTAATATCTTAGTCAGGAAATCTAGGTTGCAGTGATCAATTTACAGATCTGTGTGTTATTAGTTAGGTCTCAAAAAAACATGTAAGAAGCCATTGCGAAATAATGGCAACGGTTAGAAATGTCAACTCTTAAAGGATACCTATTTTACCTCTTTTACAAGGTGTAAGATAAGCCTTTGGTCTCTACAGAATGTGAATTTGCCCATTTTGCTGCCATAATTAAAGTGTAGCTGTTTATGTAGCCTGTGGCTTAAAATCAAATTGAGCTGCTTCTCTCTGCCCACTATTCCCACGTGAGTGTCTGCTTCTCATGCCTTACATCAGATAAACAGCAGTCAGTGACAGAGACAGACTCAGATGAAGCTGAAATACAGCTGATTAGTCAAAAATTCCAGGTTAGTTTATTTGATGTATTTTTGGTGGAGTTTATTCAAGCCTTTCTGAAACGATGAGACACACACAAGTGCCAGTTGCAGTACAAACACACATATGCACATTTACTGACACCATGCAGCCTTGATGATTTATAGCCATTAAGAATTACTTTATTACAAACATGCCCTGTTTTTTAAAAATTCAAACTTATAAAATTAATTATTGAGGTGGAGCTGATCACAGAGAGTTGTTACATATGTTTTATTCTCAGTTTCTTTGCAAAAAAGTGTATACATGTTATTATGGAGACATGGCACATGTCAATCAATTTGGTGGGCGGGGAAAACCGCACTCCTACATAACGTTCAAAAATAACTGAGATTTGGATCCTATTTTAGCATCAGGAAATTTAAAAAAAGAGACTTATTGTATTTATTATTACTGTGGACACACTATATACACATTTCTTTCCAAAGAGCTTACAAAAAATGCTTTTGTTTTATAATAGGTGCCCTTTAACGTGTGTTTTTGTGTGTTTTCTTGCAGGCTGGAGATGCTACATTTAACAGAGCAAAGTTATTAAATGTTGGCTACCTCGAGGCTCTGAAAGACTACAACTGGGACTGTTTCATCTTCCATGATGTTGATCTAGTTCCTGAGAATGATCATAACTTATACATGTGCGCGAAACAGCCGAAGCACTTAGTGGTCGGGAGGAATTCCACTGGGTACAAGTGAGTATTATAGAGACCTTTTAGAGACCATTTAACAGTAGAGCTGTGTCATTTAACAGAGCAAACTACTGTGAAAAGTAGCTTGAGATATCAGTTCTCCATTGTCTCTGAGATTTTCAAAATGCATCGCTATTCTCTTGAATCGATTATGAGCTTTTTAGTAGCAGGTGACGCTCTAGGATAGTTTTTAGTAGCAGACAGTGCTCTAGCCTAGTTTCTAATAGCTGGTGGCACTCTAGGCTAGTTTTCTACAGCAGATGGTGCTCTATATGCAAATTTTTAGTAGCAGATGGCGCTCTAGCCTAGTTTCTAATAGCTGGTGGCACTCTAGGCTAGTTTTCTACAGCAGATGGCGCTATATATGCAAATTTTAGTAGTAGACGGCGCTCTAGACTAGTTTTTAACCACAGATGGCGCTTTAGGCTAGTTTTTAACCATTTTTGGCGCTCTAGGCTAGTTTTTTTTACAGCAGACATCGCTTTAGGCTAGTTTTTAGTAGAAAAGGGCACTCTAGGCTATTTTTTTTTTTTACTGCACACTGTATTCTACTCTAGTATTTAATAGCAGACGGCGTTCTAGGCTAGGTTTCAACAGCTGGTGGCACTTTAGGCTAGATTCTACTGCAGAAGGCGCTCTATAGGCAAATGTTTAGTTGCAGATGGCACTCTAGATTAGTTTTTAACCACAGATGGTGCTCTAGGCTAGTTTTTAGTAGCAGAAGGCGCTCTAAACTAGTTTGTAACTACAAATGTCGCTCTAGGCTAGTTTTTTTACTGCACACTGTAGTCTATGCTAGTTTTTAATAGCAGACAGCGTTCTAGTTTTAACAGCTGGTGGCACTTTAGGCTAGTTTTTAACAGCAGCTGGTGCTCTAGGCAAGTTTTTGTTACAGCAGATGTCATTCTAGGCTAGTTTGTAATAGCAGACGCCGCTTTAGGCTGGTTTTTAACAGTAGGTTGTGCTCTAGGTTAGTTTTTAACAGAAGGTGGCACTCTAGG
This sequence comes from Danio rerio, assembly GCF_049306965.1. Lineage (NCBI taxonomy): Eukaryota > Metazoa > Chordata > Actinopteri > Cypriniformes > Danionidae > Danio > Danio rerio. The sequence goes on along the minus strand of NC_133180.1, from coordinate 73,761,805 downwards.
CTAGATTTTTTACTGCATACGATGTTCTAGGCTAGTTTTAGTAGCAAATGCCACTCTAGGCTGTTTTTTTTTTACAGCAGACAGCGCTTTAGACTAGTTTTTAACCATACACTAAAGAAGAGTGATTGTGTGTTCAAATGAGTTATGTAATTTGGCCTTTATGTCATGACATTAATGTAAACACAGCTCACTGTAGACTCTCGCACTTTGTTTAAACGTTTCCTAACTTTATTAATGATTATTTTAGATTCAAGTGGTATTTGTAAGGAAGTGGAGGCAAGCAGATTATGGCTGCTTGTAAGGCATACAGCGCCATCTGCTGGTAAAACTAAGCTCAGAATCCATTCAAGACAGAATAGCGCTGCACTTAAACACATTCATATTGGATCACTTTGAAGAACAATAATCAAGTAAACCTTAATTCTGTAACAATTCATACACACATATGCACATAGTTTCAAAGCAGCTTTATACAGATAAACAGGCAAACTATTTAAAAAGTTATGAAGTTTCTTCAATATAAACAAGTTCACCATGCATTTCCTCATGAATGCTGTATTTTTGGTTTGTGTCAGTTCGTTGACTAATAATACAGTTCAACAGGAGTGTCAACTGTGATTCAGCTGTAAGTTGGACTGTAAAGGGAAGCAGTGACGCTACTAGTTTTACAGCATTTTTCAGTAATGAGTTTTTACTGAAAAGCTCTTACAGTATGTACTGATAACACCTTAATCAATCTGATCGGTCTTGATATAAACCTCCTGTAATCTGATCAAGAGGATATGTAAACACTTTACAGTAATGAAATGAAAAAATGGGATGTGCTTTGCATTTGTTTGATTACATCCACTGTTATATTTCACTAGGACTCAGAGTCTGCTTATTTTAAGTGTTTTTAGTTTGATTTTATTTATTAATTTATTTTTCCAGTCCAGTTGTTTCTCTAATGAATTGTGCTAGCTAAACAACATATTTAGGCAGCTTGTACTTTGACTAACTCTACATTTTTATCACTGCATCTCTAAATACCATTGTTATTTAGCTACATTGACTGTTGTTGTACCCTAATTAATTTCCTAACTGCACTGTTTCATTTTAAAATCCCATGTTATGCTCCAATTGTGCATAATTTAGTCATTTAATTATGTTTAAAATGAGTTCACCAGACACTTATGGCTTTTCTTGCCCCTGATATCCCAGACTCAGATACAAAGGATACTTCGGGGGCGTCTCAGCCATGACGAAGGACCAGTTCCACAAAGTGAACGGCTTTCCAAACTCCTACTGGGGCTGGGGTGGAGAAGACGATGACCTGAGGATAAGGTGAGAAAACTTTGAAGTGCATGCTTTCAGAAGTGCTCAGGGCTCGCTTAAATATTTTACACTGATTAAATCCATTGTCTGCTATAAGTGCTGAACTAGGTCATGCGGCAGCTGTGAAGTCAGTTTTCTCCTATTTACAGGCGTTTGCATCCAGAGCGCGCATAACAAAAGGTTTGTGCTTAGTGGCTTTTTTCTAACAAAACCTCCAAAAATGCCAAACCAGTTTGTACTTTGTATGTAAAGGTATGTGGTTTTTGCTGAAAGGAAGTTTTAGCTCCTCTTAAGCCCTGGGTATGTCTAGATACCCGTCAACCCTCCCATTTACCCAGGATTCTTCTGTAGTTTACTTTTCAGTCCTGCTATCATCAAATTTGAATATTTTCTCATATTTCACTTCTTTCTATGTCAGGGCTATTCAATTGGCAGCCCGTGGGCCGAACCCGGCCCCCGAGGCAATTTTTTCTGGCCCTCCAAACAGTGTGACCAAGACATAAAAAATACATTTATTTCAGTCGAAAAACGGCTGCTATAGTTATGAAGTTAAGTGCGTCTGTTCAATGACGCTGATTGGTAGAGGTGTGAACCTATACTGGTCTCACAGTTCGGTTCGGTTACGATTATCATGCCTTCGGTTCAATTCGATATTTCGGTGCATCACGGTGCATTGACGATGCTTTCCATATACAGTGTTATTTTTTAGGGGGGAGTCTATAACAAGCTTTCTGTATAAACACACAGACACACAGCACCACACTGTCTCTCATTCAAACACATACACAAACATAGACAGCACCAAACAAACAAACAAACACACACACTTAAGCCCTCGCAACAGGGAGAGCTCACGCTGAGCGGAGCAGAAAAGCAAAAAAATTGATAAAAGAAGCACTTTTACGACGGTCCCTTACTGAGAGCTCCTCTCAGCGCGAGCTCTCCTGGCTAAACACATATTGCGAGGGCTTAAACGAAGCAGTGCTCGTAATGTCGAGCAAAAAAAAAAGAAAGACAGCTGTGAAACATAACCAGCTTTGTCTTTTTGTAGGAAACACACTTTAGATCTTTTTAGGGTAAGAGGTTTTTGAGTTATTGCCGTCTATAACTGAATGTGTGTCAGGAATATCTAAAACAAAACCAACTGAACCACGTTGATTTCTGGCGCCCCCCTGGATAAACAGCGCCCTTAGCATTAGCCTATGATGCCTATGCCACGGGCCGGCCCTGAGTTGGCGGAGTGTTGTAAATACTCGCGCTCTCCTCCCTCGTGACAGCACATAGGAGATAAATGACGTCAGTACATAATAACCGGTTATGATTATTACTGAACCGATACCGTATTGTCCGCGTCTGCATCGCGGTGCACCAAAGAAACAATTAATTTTGACACCCCTACTGATTGGTGAGTTCTTGTCAGGGGACCCACAGTTTTCATCCGGGAGCGCCTGAAAAATGCGCTCGCCAGCCATGGGCCTCTATTGGAAATAACGAACTTGCGTGTGCAAACGACACAATATGGGAACAGCCCCATAAGCAGTTACGCTTCTCTTTACATTCAGAAGATAATTTCACTCCCGATCCTTCAGAAAAATCCAATTTAGCTTGTTTAGGGTGAGTTGAGCTGCCATGTTTTTAGGCGCTGATGTCCTCCTTGGTGTTTAACTGCTTAAACAAGTTGCTGGTCGAGTTAAAAACAGTCCAAGGTTCATTAAAGACTGGACATAGACTGTATTTCACAGCAATACTTTTGTTTTTACGCTCAATGAAATCAAAGTAGCCTAATGTCTGTATTTCCACTTGAAGAAGCAACCACTCTCATCAGCTGGCGTTCTCCAGCAATTAAATGCTTATTAACTGACGTTGCAGTGGAAAACGGGATTTATGAAGAAGCTTTTTTCCTTCTAAAAACTATATTTGTAACGTAAGTAATGCAATTAGATTAACTTTAGTAACTAATTAAATTATCAGGGTTCATACAGTCATGGAAATTCTGTAAAGTTTTGGAAAAGTCATGAAAAACAGATATCTGTATACTTGAATATAGGTTATTTACTTAAGTGTATGAGTGCATTTGTGTATGGGAGAGTGTATGGGTGTTTCCCAGTACTGGGTTGCGGCTGGAAGGCCATCAGCTGCATAAAACATATGCTGCAATAGTTGGCGGTTCATTCCACTGTGCCGACTCCTGATAAATAAGGAACTAAGCTGAAGAACAATGAATGATGCATGAGCACTGATGGATGAGTTTGTTACTGGTACACTTGCACTGCCACCTAGTGGACTGGTTCATGATTCTCATCTTTGCACATGTGCTGTTTTGTCCATATATGTAGGTTTCTATGTTCACTGCTGTAACACCATGTCCGAGAAATGCTATTTCTGTATGTTGAGGATGTTAATAGTATTTTTTTTCAGGGTGCAACTACAAAAAATGGCAATAGTGCGGCCGCCGCCTGAAGTGGCGCGCTACACCATGGTCTTTCACAACAGAGACAGCGGCAACCAAGTCAATAAAGACAGGTCAGTTTCAGCATTCACCAGAAATAAAGTTGCAATATTAGTAAATAAATGTACTTATAAAGATGTAACATTGCTATTTTGGTTTTAGTTTCTTACTATATATAAATACACAGTTGAAGTCAGAATTATTAGCTCCCTGAATAATTAGCGCTCCTGTTTATTTTTTTCCCCAATTTCTGTTTAATGGAGGGAAGATTGTTTCAGCACATTTCTAAGCATAGATTTGAATGATTTATTTTATCTTTGCCATGATGACAGTAAATAATATGTTACTTGATATTTTTCAAGACACTTCTATACAGCTTAAAGTGACATTTACAGGCTTAACTAGGTTAATTAGGTTAACTAGGCAGGTTAGGGTAATTAGGCAAATTATTGTATAACGATGGTTTGTTCTGTAGATTATCGATTAAAAAAAATTAGCTTAAAGGGGCTAATAATTTTGTCCCAAAAATGTTTTTTTTTTTAAATTAGAAACTGCTTTTATTCTAGCCGAAATAAAACACAAAAAGACTTTCTCCAGAAGAAAAAATATTATCAGAAATACTGTGAAAATTTCCTTACCTTAAAATTTTCCATACAGTTGACATCTATATATATATATACACAAGTGAGGGCTGCACGATATTGGAAAAATGACATTGTCATATTTTGTTTTGTCGCGATATGTATTTTAATCAGTGGTGGTAAGACTATTGAAACATCATACTCATGTAAAAGTACCATTACTTGCCTAAAAATGTAGTGCAAGTAGAGTAAAAGTATCTGTTGTAAATACTACTCAAAGTGTGAGTAAAAAGTAGCCCTTTCAGAAGTACTCAAGAGTAGTGAGCATTACGATGTAAGAAGCTGATGCATTTACATGTAATTTCTGCAAAGTTAAAAAAAAAAAACCTGGCAGATTACCTTAGAAATATAGGCTATATGTCATATGTGGCATATTATATATATCATTTTTGATAAATTTTGAAATATGTATAGCATGTACATGACATATTTAATTCCTCCGCAAACCACTAGTGGTACACGTACCACAGTTTGAGAATCACTGCACTAGACAATTAACTAGTCAATATGTTGTAAAAAGTATAGGCTGATAACTATTTTATTTTGACTACAGATGATTTACCCCAGGTTTTGTCTGACCAGAGGAGAACTGTCTGCACATATAAAGCGCGATATGATACAGCATGTTTAATCCTTGCGCTATTTTAAGTGAATGAGGTCGATTCACACACCGACTCCAAAATTAGGAGTCCAGAACGGAGTCGACTACAAAAAAACTGAACCGAACACCCCTATATTCAGCTTAAAGTGGCATTTAAAGGCTTAACTGGGTTAATTAGGCAAGTTAGGGTGATTAGACAAGTTATTGTATAACGTTGGTTTGTTCTTTAGACAATCGAAAACAATAATTGCTTAAGGGGGCTAATAATATTGACCTTAAAATGCTTTTTAAAAAATTAAAAACTGCTTTTATTCTAGCCGAAATAAAACAAATTAGAGTTTCTCTAAAAGAAAAAAAATTATAGGAAATACTGTGAAAAACTCCTTGGTCTGTTAAACATAATTTGGGAAATATATGAAAAAGGAGGGTGAATAGTTTTAATTCAACTGCATATTGTTTTTATTTTTTGCAATGCAGGATGCAACTGTTACGCCGAACTCATCAGACATGGAAGAACGACGGCTTAAACAGCTGTTCCTACAAGGTTATGTCTGTCCACAGAGCACCGCTGTATATCAACGTCACGGTGGACATTGGACAGCCCGAGCAAGCTCATTGAGCCCTGTTTCTGGATGGTGATACTCAAGAGACGATTTGCATTGAAACGCAGCATTCACCAGTGCCTGTCGGATCTCATACTGGGTGTTCTTGCTCAACACCGTCTGCACTATGAGATCTGTCCATCTGAATCTGTCATTTAAGATAGTACGGCCAGAGCTCTGATCAAAACACTACATTTAAGTATTACAGAAATCAACGTGCATTATGCTTGGAATGAAAGCATCCACTAAATTAAAAATGTGTCAGATTATTATTGTTAGTTTTTAAAATATTAACTCTTTAGACGTGCCTCTGAGAAAAGCTTCATTTCTGGGTTTCATATGGAGTATAACAGCACATTGTAGTGTGCATTTGAAAACAGTTCCCTTGTTTTGTTTACTCCATGTAGTTGTTAGAGATATATCGAGGCAAGTGTGTAAAGGTCTCTCTCTCTCGTACGCACACATAAACACACACAACACTCCTTAAAAATCTATTTAAAATCCAGAAATTATCCTTTTTTTTGCATTGGAACCGATGATCAACTGTAAAAATTACACATTTGACCTCCTCCCAACAGGGAAAACTACTAAAAATCAAGAATGCATAACTATATGACAGGGCTGGGCGATTAATCAAAAAGTAATCAACATTCAGAACCTATAATCGATCTAATTTTTCCAGGTCAATTTTTTTTAATTACTTATCCTAAAGTGTGTGGAGTCACGTGACTCCGCTCTGTTAAGGTTGAATTATACTTATTATATTACGATTTATAGTTATTATATTATTATGATATTATAATTCTGCCAAGGGCACGTGTACTGTCTGGTGCAGCCTTCGTATATATGCGCACCTCTCCAAAATAGGACTTGAACATCACAACGATGTGTAGCGCAAGCTATGTGATTGGTCAGTTTGGTAGCGGTGACTACGATGGGTAAAACTGCGTTTTAGGCAATGTGTGTTTTAATTTTAGTCCTTCAACGTTGTTTCTTAATAAATAATCATAGATGGTTAATAGTGTGCGTTTACTTGAGTTATTTTAAAATCAAGTAATGCACCCTACATATAAAACTCCCTTGCTTGTAATATGCGAGCATATTTACTGCACAAAACTTGTCAGCGAACTATGAGGGCAAAAACATAAAATAACTAACTAAATTAATCGTTCATTAATCGTAATCGAGTTAAAATGTTCAGTTAATCAAGATTTAGATTTTAGGCCAAATCAATCAGCCCTGTTATATAGTGTCATGGCTTTGCAATCCAAAAATGTAATTATAATGGAAGTCAATGGGGCAAAAACAGCCACTAACATAACAAAAGAGTAGTAAATTTGGCCAAATTTGTTGGGTTTTAAATTTTTTTTTCAAGTTTTCCGAAATTATGTGTGAAAATAAGATTTGTCACAAAAATCATTCAATTTGCTGAAGCACAGAGAAAGTTGTGACTAAATTAACTGTATGTTCACACCAAAAGTGGCGAGAGCGTCAAAGTAGCCGAAAGTCATTTACTTTCAATAGGAGCCGGTGGCGATATGTGGTGAGGAGCAGTGCGGCACGTCTTCCTCGATGTGTGCATCGAGGAGAGTTAAAATCAAGTCAACCTTTTGTTAATGAGCTATGACGTGGTTCGGTGGCAAGCAATCAGAATGTAGAAGTCCACCGCTTGGGAAGAATTTTGGTTCCGACCACAGATGTTCCCATGGATTTGATTATTGTGGTCGCCAGATTTCCAGTTATTTACGATGTTTCCTTACAGGATTTTAATTTTAGGCCAAATTGCCCAGCCCAATTATATGGTGTCAAAGCTTTGCAATCAAAAAAAATTCAATGTCAATGGGGCAAAAACAGCCACTAACATAACAAAAGAGAAGTAAATTTTCCCAAATTTTAATTATTTTTTTGTTTTGTCACTAATAATCATTATATTTGCTGAAGCACAGAGAAAGTTGTGACCAAATTAACTGTACGTTCACACCAAAAGCGGCGAGAGCGTCAAAGTAGACGGAAGTCATTAATTTTCAATGAAAGCCAGTGGCGATAAGTGGTAAGGAGCAGTGCGGCACGTCTTCTCCGATGTGTGCATCGAGGAGAGTTGAAAACAAATCAACTTTATGGTAATGAGCTATGATGTGGTTCGGTGGCAAGCAATCAGAATGTAGAAGTCCACCGCTTGAGAAGAATTTTGTTTCTGACCACAGTTGTTCCCAAGGGTTTGATTATTGCGGTCGCCGGATTTCCAATCATTTACATTTGAAAAAAGTTACTGGCGATTCATTTTCTACTGCTTTTCCGGGTCGCGGGGGCCGCAGTCTTAGGAGAGAACCACAGACTTCCCTCTCCCCAGGCACTTCCTCCAGCTCATCCGGGGGGATCGCGAGGCGGTCCCAGGCCAGCCGAGAGACATAGTCCCTCCAGCGTGTCCTGGGTCTTCCCCGAGGCCTCCTCCCGGTGGGACATTCCTGGAACACCTCCCTAAGTAGCCGTCCAGGAGGCATCCGAAACAGATGCCCCAGCCACCTTAGCTGACTTCTCTCAATGTGAAGAGCAGCAGCTATACTCCGAGCTCCTCCCGGGTGACAGAGCTCCTCACCCTATAACGGTGCGCCCTGCCACCCTGTAAAGGAAACTCTTTTCGGCCGCTTGAATCTGAGATCGTGTGCTTTCGGTCATGACTCAAAGCTCATGATCTTAGGTGAGAGTAGGAACGCAGATTGACCGGTAAATCGGAAGCCTTCCCTTTCGGCTCAGATCCTTCTTTACCATAACGGATCGGTTCCCAAGATACTTAAACTCCTTCACCTGGGGTAAGGACTTTCAATCACCCTGGAGATGGCAAACCACCTTTTTCCGGTGGAGCAACATGGCCTCAGACTTGCAGGTGCTGATTCTCATCCCCAACCGTGTCACACTCAGCAGCAAACCACCCCGAGTTACTGATGTGCATTAATGTTATATATAAGGTTTATATATTGTTTTTTCTTTTAAAAAGCGTGAATCTCATGCGACAAAACAAAACAGTATTGCAGCTTTAGGATATTTCAGACATATGAACACATTGGATAATTAGGTGGAGCAAAGCCACACCATACACAACTTGATCTTCCATTGCTAAATGAATTTGATAAGAAGTGCGCAACATTTTCACGCTAGAAAGCATGTTTTTATGTGCGAATGTTACCGATATGATATGCTGCAATGCCCCGAGATCAATGTAACGAATTTTGACGCTCTCGCCGCTAGAGCTGAAGCCAGACAGCGTTGTCGTTAGGGCAGAAAGAGCAATCTTTGACGCTCTCACCGCCTTCGATGTGAACGTACAGTAATACCAAAGAGCTTAGAATGACCAAGTGTGACGTCACGCGAAGCGGCTTCCGGGTCCAAGGGCTCTATTCAACTGAATGGGGAGACTCATGAAATGGTAATAATAAACGTTTACAAAGCGATTTAATGCTTTCGAAAATCACGATGGCAGTATATATGTCCATGCCTAATATAAATTTTTGGTATTTGTTACGCAGCAAGCCCAGATATTGTTGTGTACACTATGATTTTATATAAAATTAACTTTAATGTGTGATAGGAATAAAACGTGATCATAAACGAATGATTTCTCCACTCAAATGAATGGCGGCTTGGACCCGGAAACAGTAAACATACGTCACAAACACGTCACCACTTAACAAGCGGATAGAACGTTCCATTTCAACAGCAGCGCCCAGCAACAGTCCCGGATTCCGCCATTTTGGAGTGAAAGTGATCGGTCGTCCATTGGATCTCATTACTGTCGCGATGGCAAGCAGCTGCTTTGTTTTTTATTTATTTATTTAAAAAGCGCATTGAAGCTTAGATACAACCTGAAAGACGACAATACAACACTTACTATCACAACCATCAGCACTTTTAATAGTTTATTTTACAGACTTATAATATGCTGCTGTTCTATTGGAGTTTTCACCCTCTAGTGGCTGTTTCGCAAATTACACTAGAGTGTCGCCTCTTGGTGATTCTATGCTCTTAGGTAATACACAAAATCATTCCTGAGTGGATGAAAACATCCTCAACATAACACAAGGGTTAAAGATGAACCTCTAATTATGAAGTTATGCACTGTATTCTGTTCTGCTTGTACACGCTTACACATTCCAGAATCAGTCATCTCATCACAGAGAGCAACGGCAAACGGATTTGTTGTTATGTCGGTTAAAATATTGACTCGAGTCTGCATGTTCTGCGATTGTTGATTCCCGCTGAACATGCTTCTGATATTTGTTTGGTGAAAATGAATATATATCTAGCAGGTGTTTGGGTCCAGTGATCAGATTTAAATCGGTTTCATTTCAGTGAAATGTAGTTGTAGATGGGTTAATTATTGTACATTGAGGCCCGAGCGGCTGTTCACTCATAAAACTGGGTGGTGTTTACTTTTTAAAGATTTTATGATCAGAGGAAAAGAAAGAGGTTTGTGTTTACCTGGATTATATATGTATAATGATATTGTCCTTTCACATTTTAAGGATCGCAGAGACCAAGTCGCGATCGGAATGTGTCAGGATTTAAGAGCGTCCATCAAATAAAGTTCATTACAGACTGGAGTCTGCTTCAGATTGTGTTTGTTTTATTTTACTTTTGGGAAAAACGCACCATAGTAATTTATCTGTAGGCAATGTTATATTAAAAGTGTATTATACTGAATATATTGTAGTATTTAAAACAATTTATTAATGACTGCTAAAGCGTACTGTAGTATTAACTATACTGAACTGATATACTGTAGTATACTTTAGTTTTTACTACAATGTTCTATGTACACTGCCTGACTAAAGTCTTGTCATCGATGCCAGTTGTAGGAGCAACAAATAATACTTGACTTCTAGTTAATCATTTGGGAAAGTGGCAGAAGGTTTCAATTATTTATAATGAATCATCACGATACTACAGAAGACCTACTGGAACCTGCATGGACCCAGATTCTCAGAGAAATCAGTCAAGTTTGATTAAGGAAAAATCATGGTTTGGGGTTACATTCAGTATGGGGGCGTGCGAGAGATCTGCAGAGTAGATGGCAACATCAACAGCCTGAGGTATCAAGACATTTGTGCTGCCCATTACATCACAAACCACAGGAGAGGGCAAATTCTTCAGCCTCCACATTAAAGCTCCTGAAAGCAAAGAAGGTCAAGGTGCTCCAAGACTGGCCAACCCAGTCACCAGACATGAACATTATTGAGCATGTCTGGGGTAAGATGGAGGAGGAGGCATTGAATATGAAACCAAAGAATCTTGATGAACTCTGGGAGTCCTGCAAGAACGCTTTCTTAACTCTTGACTTTATTAATAAGTGATTTGAGTCTTTGCGGAGATGTATGGATGCAGTCCTCCAAGCTCATTGTACTTTATTTCTGTTAAGTGACAAGACTTTTGTTTAAGCCATGGGTCAGGAAAGTTTTTACAGCAAAGAGCCATTTCAGATTTTTTTTAATCAAATGCATTTTTTAAAGAGCCATATGGGCTGTGTGTATATAACAAAACCTTTACATATTTATACCCAAAACCTTTATTTACATCCATGCACAACTCAAAAATAAACAAATATGACGCATCACAACGTATCAAGAAAGAACAATTTGCAGAATTGTTTTTCTTTTTGTCATCGCCGCTCATGAACGTTTGAATTTACGTGTGAGAGCTTCCCATAGAATTGTAAGTAATATAACTTGCCCTTTATTGTTGTCGTGATTCAAGTTAAACCAAAGCACCACATATGCGCATTGGTTGAAATGTCCTTTTATTGCAAACCAAGTTCTTAATCATTTTGCTGTAGAAAATACAATATAAAAGGAATTATAATTGTATTTTCAATAGGAAACTGATTTCTAGTAGTATATATATATATATATATATATATATATATATATATATATATATATATATATATATATATATATATATATATATATATTATTGAAGAGAGACAGCTGGAAAGCCACATATGGTCAATGAGCCATATGTGGCTACCGAGCTTTATAGGTTCCCTACCCCTGGTCTAAGCAAAGGCAGACCTTACTGTCCTCGAGAAAAATATGGGGGGGAAATAAAACAGGGTGATAGTGGTGGATTTGTATAGATTTTGAGTATGTCTAGGATTGATGCACATGCAGAATATTTCTATTAGCCCCATTAACAGATAACTGA
>NC_133180.1:73700000-73745000 GCF_049306965.1 Danio rerio | reverse complement strand
TTAATGGATATAGATCGATAGATGAATAGAAGTCAGCGTAAAAGAACAACAGTCCTGTAGTCCTGTCAGGTTTCTTTACTGAAGAAAAGGCCCAAATTCTCTGCAGTTGTAAAGAATAACTGAAGTAAAGAATTCAGGAGCTTTAAACCTGTCTGTGCTTTAAAATATATATATATAATTAAAATGTATTATTATTATCATATTTTATATTGTTTATTTAAAAAAACAAGTTATTTATATATAATTTTTTAATTATATATATATATATATATATATATATATATATATATATATATATATATATATATATATATATAATTAAGATGTATTATATATATGTATAATAATATATGTATTAGTATTATTATTATATTTTATATTGTTTATTTAAAAATCAAGTTATTTATATATATATATATATATATATATATATATATATATATATATAAATAAAATACATTTTAATTATATATACACATATACATCAGTTTTATATATATATATATATATATATATATATATATATATATATATATATATATATATATATATATATATATAGATCCTTTATATAAACATCATTTATATATACATCATTCATATATATATATATATATATATATATATATATATATATATATATATATATATATATATATATATATATATATATATATATATAACGAAACAATGTGCATATATATGCACTTTTTTTTTTAAATAAAATTATGTTAAAAATAAGGGAATAATAGAAGGCAAAAGAAATGTTTTGCTAATTAAAAAAAAAGCTTTAAAATAAGCATTTTCACCAGACAATCAGTTTGGGCCTTTAAAAAATTTTCAGAGAAAAATGTGGGCCTCGAATTGAAAAAGGTTGAGACCCCCTGATATAGCGTATTGTTAGGACACGGGGTTACAATAGCTGCGTCCCAAATGGCACACTATGCACTCATGCTCTATGTACATATGCACTTGCTCAAAAGCGCATGTAGTGTCATCCCAAATGGAGCACTAATGTTTTTTTACTAACCGGAAATTCAACTCATTTCCCAGATGACATTTGACGGCTGCCAAATTAGTGAAATAAACTAACAAAGTACCAAATAACACCTGCCGTGTGTATTACCGCATTCTTCATCGGAAGGTGCTATAATCACTCATAGGAGAATTTCGCTTTCACAATACAAAATAAAGTAATTCAACATGTGCGCTTGATAGCTCCGCCTCTTCCGCTACGTGAGCAACACTGCGGTTGTTGAGTCCACGAAGTGTCCATCATTCCAGACTTCATTTTACCAGTCAAATGAGTGCATGATGCAGATAATTAAAGTGCACATATTACTTTTAGTTTAGTTTTCAGTGTAAACGCACTACTTGCACTATTTATGCTACAAAATAGTGTAGAATAGTGCATAAGCATACGATTTGGGATGCACCTAATGTAACCTGCTCACCTATTCTTTAACGTAATATTTGTATTATTTACTAATTAATAACCACCTCATGTGGAACTCTGAATCTGCATCTCATTTCAGTCTGGTACTGTCCATTAGAGGTCACATTTCGGTCATGGGCGCACACTTTGAGAGCCTTACTGAAAGAATCAATGAAATACGCTATTTTCCGCAAAGGCACCCCAGGGTATTGAAATATAATTGGCTTAACTGCCATTGGGCAGGTTAAAGGAACCAAAACAAAGACAGCTGTTCCTGCATGTAACGCGCATTTGCAAAGCAGAAAATCTGACTTCAGCATTGTTTTTCAGATAAACAAGACTGTTCACTTAGCATGTTTCTTAAATATCTGCAAAGATCTATGTCAAAAACTTACATACAGCATCTTTAAATAAGTAGTTTGAATTTATTTTACATGCAAGAGATTCATAGGACGTCTTAGCACACTTTTTTGTGCAAATGCCACTGAGAAGGAGCCTTTCGGACATGCTGTATAAACAGTTAACCATGGCTGATTATAGATGCTGTTTTACTGGTGGCTCTTTTGTGCTGCGTCTGTCAAGGTTATTGCTGCACGGTCAAGTTTGTTAGCCTATACTGTCCCAAATCCTCATATATTTCCTTCCTCTCAAATAACACAAAATGACTTCTTGCTGATTTTTTTCCTTCTCTTCTCCACGTTCAGTTCAAGTTTATTTTTATAGCTCTTTTCCAATTATTACTGTTCCAAAGCAGCTTTACAAAAGGTGCACGCCATTACATTAGTCAAAATCAGAAAAGTGTTGTATAGAGGTTTGACATTATATAGTCGTACTTAAAGATCCAATAGTGTTTTTTAGTTGTTAGTATCAGCATGTTAGTCTTCAATGATATCTATTAGCTAGTGCGCTCATAATCAGTGACAAAATTTGAGCTTAAAAGATATTAAACTGATATAAACATGTAAAGCTTGCAATTTGTCACTTCCGCCTAAAAGGATCAACAGTTTTACTCACGTCAGCTCATACTTCAGTTTCTCCCCTACTGAAAAAACCAGCTTAAACCAGCCTAGGCTGGTTGACTGGTTTTAGCTGGTCGACCAGGCTGGTCTTAGAGGGGTTTTGGCCATTTCCAGGCTGGTTTCCAGCCATTTCCAGCCTGGTCTTAGCTGGTCAGGCTGGGAGATGACCAGCTAAAACCAGCTTGACCAGCCTAGTTAGGCTGGGAGCCCAGCCAAAACCAGCTATGACCAGCTTAAACCAGGCTGGTCAAGCTGGTTTTAGCTGGATTTAGCTGGTCAGTTTCCAGCCTGACCAGCTAAGACCAGGCTGGAAATGGCTGGAAACCAGCCTGGAAATGGCCAAAACCCCTCTAAAACCAGCCAACCAGTCTAGGTTGGTTTAAGCTAGATTTTTCTGCAGGGTCATCAAATCTTCTGACCAATCAGATGCTCTCTAGTACCTGACATGCCCCGCCCCCTTTAAGACGCTTCACATTTGATACTCATCCCCTCTCACTGGCAGAGCTGTGACTAAAACAACACGCTATTGGCTTCTATTTTAAAAGGGGAGGAGCTACTCTGTCCCACCCTCTCTTTGTTTTTCAGTTGAGATTACGTCAAACATTGAATAAAAATGCATATTTTAAAGAGACCTTTAACCTGCAGTTATAAAGTCAGGGCCGGATTTAACCAATAAGCTAGGTAAGGGGCTGCTTATGGCCCCAGAAAATCTCGGGGCCCCCTATAAATACATGGAAGTTTCTATAAATTATATACATACCTGCCAACACTCCCGTTTTTCCAGGGAGTCTCCCGTATTTCAGACCCATCTCCCACCACTCTCCCGTTTTGTTATTTCTCCCGGAAAACTCCCATCATTTCAACTCCCCCTTACTGTATATCATTTCTACTTACTGTAGCTGTGTTATTCAGACACCTTACCCCCAACACCTAGACAATGAACCCCCACCACCCCTTCCACCTTCGGTCTCCCGATGTTAATAGTCAAATGTTGGCAGGTATGATTATATATAACATAGTTCTCTATCATATTTTGTATGGTTTGGTGAGGGTCTAACAAAATACGTATTACATCTTAAAATACATATTACATTTTTGCAAATGTGTCCCCCATCCACAATCATGAAGTGACCCAGCAGCTCAGGTACAATCAGGTAAAGATTTACCTTTAAAAACGAAATTGATTATTTATAATTTTTAAGTTTTTTAGGAAACAAATCAGAGGGTG
Source organism: Danio rerio (assembly GCF_049306965.1). Lineage (NCBI taxonomy): Eukaryota > Metazoa > Chordata > Actinopteri > Cypriniformes > Danionidae > Danio > Danio rerio. The sequence continues at coordinate 73,741,318 of NC_133180.1, read as the reverse complement.
GCACGGTGGCTAGCACTGTCGCCATCGTCAATGCACTGTGATGCACTGAGATATTGAGTATAGGCATGATAATCGTAACCAAACTAAACCGTAAGGCCAGTGTAGATTCACACCTCTAGTTAATCACCACTCTCCTGTCAATTAAGGTGAAAACCCCTAAAAAATAATTATAAAAACTAAAAAATAAAAATAAAACGTGGTAAAATCAGGCAAGGGCTTTTCTTTTTCTGGATTGGTTTTGAAAGCGCTATCGGCTGGGTTTACGGAAGGAGGAGGGTGGGTCAGACAGACAGTCGACAGCGGCCTCTAGTGGATTTACACAAGAACAGCAAGTGTGAATGGCACCTATAAGAGAAATTTGAGATTTCAGGAAGCGTACACGGCGGCCTTTGGCAAGACTCTGTGGGAAACCAGAGCACTCGAAGGAAACCCACAGCAACACGGCAGAACATGCAAACTCCACACAGAAATGCCAACTGGCTCTGCCAGGACTTGAAATAGCGACCATCCTGCTGTAAGTCGACAGTGCTAACCACTGAGCCACTGTGCCGCCCACATCCACATTTATCAACAAAAAGAAAAGAATAGGAGGGAAAAGGAAATCTGCTAGTTTTAACAAAAAATCAGCACTCAAAGAATTGTTTTATATTCAATCAACTTAAATTTCTGAAAACAATTAATCAATTTGTGTTGGGACAGCAAGAAGGAATTATGTGGAACACAGAATTTTTTACAGTGAGGCATAAAAGTGCCTTTAGCTGAAGAAGCAACGCTCAAAATGGCTAACAAGCCGTGGATAACGGGAACCTTGTGTTTTCCCTCTCTCATCTGGCCTGTAAAGTTCTCCAGTTTTTCTCCACACTCTCTCTCTCTCTCTCTCTCTCTCTCTCTCTAGCTCTCTCCATATTGCAGTCTCTCTCTTCCCAGCGTCCTTCTCTCAGTCTGTTTTTGTTTTCCAAACAAGGTTCCCTTTACAGGAAATTGTGTATTCTGGAAGCATTCAGGAAGGCAGAGAGCAGGTTTCCTGTTGAAAAAAAAAAAAAACGAAGCGGAGGGAGGAAGAGCGAAAGCGGGATGGTTGGGGGAGGATGGGTGAAAGGGGTTCAGTAAAACGCTAGAAAAAAAATAAGTGATTGGTCTCCCCTCCCCTCTGCCCTCCCTTTGACCAAAACTTCTGACATTTCGAAAATCCTCTCAACACTTCAACACCAGCAGAAATGAGCTCCTGAACAGCACCAGATGTAGACCTTGACGGATTAGACTTAGCATTGATTTTAAGTAGGTAATTTGGTGATTAGTTTTGGGTGAGTGTTTACGGGACAGCAGCAGGAGGAGGGGATGATGATGATGATGAAGTAACGCTGGGCGTTTACTGCGCCGCTCCAGAATTCTTCGCCCACACACCAACTCTTTTGGTGGCTTGGTCAAGATGTGAGCGGATGATTTCTTTTGTTTTGTCACTGTGGACTTCCTGATTTTTTTTTTTTTTTTCCTTAAAGCACATTTTCCTCTACGTTCTGGGGCCAATGGTAGATTTTCAGGTCTGATCTGGATAAATCACTGAAGCCTGATGAAGAATAAGGCTGCCAAGCTCAAGTCCAAAAGGAAAGGAACTGACAATGCTTTCGGCTGTGACTTGAGTGAACATCTGCAGAGTTCGGGACAAGACGGTAAATTCCTCTTTTCCATACTCACTCCTCCTCTTGCCATTCATATAACGGCTTCCCCCCTTTTTTTCCTTCTCCTAAAGTCTCTGCAGTCATAATAAGTTGACTTTATTACAATCCCGCTCCAGTCTGGGCCTCTGCGTAAACATTAGCTACGTGTAATAAACCAACACCCATTTTTAAAGAGGGTCTGCTTACTTATATTTTTATCTTTTATTTTTGTGAACACTACTGCATTTGAACTGCGCAATCCACCAAATAAATCTGGAAGTTTAGCTTTGTTTAGTTGTGTTGTGGTGGTTGGATTTACAAAAAACTCAAGACAAAGCTTTAAAAGAAAATAAAGAGCAAAGGAAATGATCAGAGGAAGAGGAAGGAGAGGAGGAGATAAAAAGAGGGCTGGATTTTAAAGACACACTCTTTGTGATGTAAAAAGGCTGTGAGATGTTACAGTTGTGATATTTTAATGGGACTTTCTTCATTTGTTTAGCTTACAGACTGTATGATTTGGCTTATTGTGTGGTGTTATGATCAGGTACATCTATCTGATGCTGATATAGTATTGTGTTGTTATGAATTATGGATGGATACCAAGCATAACAGCAGGTTTACCTCCTTAGGCTGATCCAAAAACAGCTATTCAGATCCTTAATCGTATAATCAATGCAATTCTAATCTGGGAACAGTGTGTTGTCGCCCAGAGTTTGACAGATCTGTGTGAATTTTAAGCCTACACTTTACAATAAACACCCACCGGCCACTTTATTAGGTACATCTGTCTGACTGCTTATTAACAGTTATAGGCTCACCAAAGTTGGACAATTGAAGATTGTAAAAAAGTTGCCTGGTCCCGAGTGGATTTCTTCTGCAACATTTGAATGGTATGGTCAGAACTTGGCGTTAACAACATGAAATATGGATCCATCCTGCCTTGTATCAACGATTTAGGCTGGTGGTGGTGTAACGGTGTGGGGGATATTTTCTTGGCACACCTTGGGCCCATTAGTACCAATTGTCAATGCCACAGCCTACCTGAGTATTGTTGCTGAGCATGTCCATCCCTTTAGGACCACAGCATACCCATCTTTTCATGGCTACTTTCAGCAGGATAACGCATAAAGCGTAAATCATCTCAGATCGGTTTCTTGAACATGACGTTGAGTTCACTGTACTCAAATGGCCTCCACAGTCACCAGCTCTCAATCCAATAGAGCACCTTTGGGATGTGGTGGAACGGGAGATTCGCGTCATGGATGTGCAGCCGACAAATCTGCAGCAACTGCGCGATGCTGTCATGTCAATATGGAGCAAAATCTTTGAGGAATATTTCCAGTATTAAGGATTAACTGGATTAAGGCAGTTCTGAAGGCATAAAAGAAGTCCAACTTGGTACTAGTAAGGTGTACCTAATAAAGTGGCCGGTGAATGTATATACATCTGTGTTCTGTGATGCTGCTTTTTTTATGCACTATGGGAACTTAATCTTTCCTCCAACAACTTATGATGTTCAGAGGTTTGAAAAAAGTGATGTTAATGAACATTTACAATAGTTTGAAGTGAGTTGATGCTGTAAACTGCAGTACTATAACCTGTTATAACCAGTGCTTTTGTTATTTTACAGACTTATTTCCATCTATTTTACTTGTATATTATTTTAAACTACTAAAATGTCATTAAAGTCACTTTGTTAATCTGTAGAGTTTCAACATCAAAAGTCGACAGAGCAGAAATCAAGGTCGCATAAAACAATTCACAACCTTAAATAAATTTAAAAAAAAAACTGTTAATCACCAAATACAGAACCTATTATTTGACCTAATATTTTACATAAGTTATTTGAAAGATTGTTTAACAGTGAATAACTTTTGTTTTCGATCTGTCTGCTAACGTTTTGACCTTTGCAGCAGGCAGAAGCATCATAAATGTGCTCTAGATATTTCTAGATACTAATTATTCCTACATTGTGACAAATCAGTCATTACCCCATTGGTTGTCCTTCATATTAAAGTGGTAGTTCCCCCAAAAATGAAGATTCTGCAATCCTTCGCTTGTTCCAAGCCTGTAAGACTTTCTTTCTTCAGTTAAACACAAGAAAAGATATTTTGAAGAAATTGTTGGATTGAAACATCCATTGATTTGCATAGTGTTTTTGTTAGTTCCTACTACGGATGTCAGTGGCTGCTTTTCTTCAAACTATCAGAATATCTTGTTTTGTTTTCAACTGAAAAAAGGAAATTCATGGAGGATAGTGAATGGTAAATTCTGAATGAAAATGTATTTTGTGGTGAATTGTACCTTTAAGTTCTCTTCCACACACCACATACACCTTTAGCTTGCGTTATAAGAGTATACATTTATTGTGACGCTATATTTCCAAAGTAACATTCATTAACCTGTTTGTCCAATTAAAAAAAAAAAAAACTGCGTTTAAAAACACTTTCAGGAGTCAAAGAATAAAACCCAGAATACATTTACTCTTAATTCTTTAAATAATCTTGCAGGAAGATCTATTTACTCTTAAATATTTTGCATTTTTGTTTAATGGTTAAGAAATCTTATGTGGACACCAACGCCACCAAAGACAGTCTTTTACTTTAAACTCTCAGCATCTCCTTTTGGCATTGATCAAAAACAATGCATGACAACTGAATTTACTACCAGTTCAAAGCAGAACTGGCCATTGAGATGTACACTGACTTCATTCATTCATTCATTCATTTTCTTGTCGGCTTAGTCCCTTTGAAAATCTGGGGAATGAACCGCCAACTTATCCTGCAGGTTTTTATGCAGCGGATGCCTTTACAGCCGCAACCCATCTCTGGGAAACATCCACACACACACTCATACACTACGGACAATTTAGCCTACCCAATTCACCTGTACCGCATGTCTTTGGACTGTGGGGGAAACCGGAGCACCCAGAGGAAACCCACGCCAATGTAGGGAGAACATGCAAACTCCACACAGAAACGCCAACTGAGCTGAGGCTCGACCCAGCAACCTTCTTGCTGTGAGGCGACAGCACTACCTACTGCGCCACTGCTTCGCCCCTACACTGACTTCCTGTAAGTTAAAATGAGAGCTTTTCTTAGTCATCTTCCTCTCGCTTGAACAATCCTTCATTCATCCGTCCTGCTGGAGGTCGTCAAGCTGAATTTCTGAACAGTAAATGATCAGGATTTTTCCTTCACATTGTATACTGGGTATACGTGTATGTGGGAACAACATTTTTTATTTACGGTACTTATTTAATCCACATGAGGAAAAATGGCTCATATATCATTCTATTTATTATTATTTTAATTGTATATTTCAGTGTAGAAATTCATACGTCCTGCGAGAATATGGTCAAAGTGAGGTTATGGAATATACCAACACAGACTTTTTAAATAGTGTGGAAGTGAGGAAAATAAGTATTGAATGCATGACCATTTTTCTCAGATAACATATTTCTAAAGGTGTTGTTGACTGGAAATCTTCACCAGATGTTGATAACAACCAAAGTAATTCTTATATGAAAAGAAAACAATACAAAATCAGTTTTACAAATGAAGTTATTTGTAATAAAATGAAATGATAAAGGAAAAAATACTGAACACATGAAGAAAGGGAGGTGTAGAAAGGCATGGAAAGCCCAGACAGCAGCTGAAATCTCTCAGTAGTTCTTCAGAAACTCTCTGCCCTTACTCATTCATCATTAATTTTCTTGTCGGCTTAGTTTCGTTCATTAATCCACAGCGGAATGAACCACCAACTTATCCAGAAAGTTTTTAGGCAGCGGATGCCCTTCCAGCCGCAACTCATCTCTGGGAAACATCCACACACACATTCACAACGGACAATTTAGCCTTTCACCTGTACCGCATGTCTTTGGACTGTGGGGGAAACTGGAGCACCCAGAGGAAACCCACGCGAACGCAGGGTGAACATGCAAACTCCACACAGAAACGCCAACTGAGCGGAGGCTCGACCCAGCAACCTTCTTGCTGTGAGGTGACAGCACTACCTACTGCGCCACTGCTCCGCTCTGCCCTTACTCAGTGTAAATAAACACCAGCTGCTTCAGTCAAACATCTACATTAGCAGGAGGATGAAGATGAAACCAGGGTGGACATTACAGCAAGACAATGATCCAAAACACAGCCAAGGAAACTCTCAGATGCTTTCAGAGAAAGAAAATCAAGCTGTAGAATGGCCTAGCCAATCCCCTGAGCTGAATTTAACAGAAAATACAAATTAAAGTTCAGATTTGATAGACGAGACCCACAGAACTATCAATGTTTTGACACTCTGTTGATGTCTGTGATAAACTCACACCTGAGCAATACATGTGACTTCATTCTCCATATGAGAGCTTTAAGCTGCCGACACCAAAGAAAGCTTTTTATATAAAGTATTAAATACCTTCAGTAGTTCAGTAATGTTTATGTATGTGTTGTTTGAGTTTTTACCAAAATCTAGTTCAATCCCATGTCAACAGCTCATGCATAATGTTCAATGTTCATGCATGATTAGACACTTTTTGAGTTGACTTGCTTCATTTGCGCATGAAATTCACTTCACAACAGATGCTAAATCACTACAGTTTTGTTACAAAATGGCTGGCATGGATTTTGTTGTGAGGTTAGCTGCGCGTTATGCACTATGGAAGTTATCGACTAGTACGGCTTTCTGTCTAGATCAGGGGTCTCAAACTCGCGGCCCTCAGTGCAATTTTTTGTGGCCCGCGCCGACCGCTGTACACTGACAGAATCAGCGGAGCGGGGAGAGAGAGCGCTCCCCGCTCCGCTGATTCTATCCGTACACAGCGGTCACTGGCATTCCCCGCCCGCCGTGTAAACAAAGGGGCGGGGATGCCGGTGACGTCACCACGCACCCCGCCCCTTTGTTAGACGCTGTGACGGGCGGGAAGTGTTTAGGAGGGAACTCGCGCCGGCCAGAACCAAGATAAGCTGTTCCCGCCCCTGCCTGCCACTTAGCTACCTATCTGCAGCCTGCCACCTACCTAGCTACAGCCTGCATCTTATATATATTATAGGTAGATACAGACTGATGTGACTGGAGTGGGGTGGGGGTGTTTTATTTATACATATATACGCCTTTTTTTAGGTGAGGGAATGGAAGTTTGGAGTGAGTTCCCCCACTTTTTTCCCTAGGACTTCAATAAGTCAAAGTACAGGTCTAGACTTAATGATGATCATCCTCAAGCCATACTGAGGGTCTCAACTGCTTCCGCTCTAAAGCCAAATGTGGTTCAGATTTGTGAGAAGAAGCGCTGTCAAGTCTCTGGCAGCAAGAAGTAGGCAAAAGATGCCATGTTCAGAAGAACTGTTCATAATCTTCACTCAATGTTCTATTAATGTTCAGGACACTTCATGTTCAGAAGAAATAATTAAAACTGTTAATAATGACATTTGATCCCTTATGCGGCCCAGCCTCACCCAGACTTTGCCTCCTGCGGCCCCCAGGTAAATTGAGTTTGAGACCCCTGGTCTAGATCCATCATGTCTTCACAGTTTCACCAACTGAATCTCGGCCATTGCAAGTGCAAACTCTTGATTTTGAAAACTCAAGTGATTCATGCAAATTACGTGTTACGTGGATGCCAAACGGCAAAACTCTTAATTTGCGTCATGTTATTTGTTCGAATTGCATCATTTGCGCCATCTCATTGGTGTGAACCATGCTGAATGCACCATTCGACTACATTTTCGTAAAAACTTGTATTTGATTGCAGTATTTTAGCTAATATGAACACTAGGGGGCGGTGTGATCACAAGTTATGTTCCTTTTCACACTAATGATATTTACAGGGACATATTAGGACCCGTTTCCACTGAGAGGTATGGTACGTTACAGGTCGGTGTGGGTCACCTTTATCAAGCTTGCTTTCCCACTGCCAAAAGGCTACCCTTTTGGTGGGTGTGGTGTCCGACAGAAAGTTTCAGACGATGTAATTTTTACTTGAGGAAATGTCACAGTAAAACCGTACAGGTCGTTCACATATCATACAAGAAGCATTTCTTACAAAACAAAGGCTTTACACACATAAATACTTGTGTATAAATGTTTATTACTTACCTTTTTATGAACATAATTTGATTATAGCTGCAGATCAATGACAGTGCTAAATAGCCTACTATAATGTCTGCGATTATATAAAATAAATAAATAAATAAATGCAACATATTTGAACTCATACAGACCCTTACAGTCTTCAATATGTTACCAATTACAGACAATCTACACACAGCAGACATTTAGTCCTTATTTGGGTTCAAAAACAACACACAACGTAGCCCACAGTCAGAGAAAACCTCGCATATGCCTTCATAATTTTTTAGCAGCACATGTAACCTCTGGGGGACAAGTAAATCTGTCATTCAGAGTTCATAATAGTCCAGAAGGTGATGATAATAGTTAAACATGGCAGTTTGTTGATGTTTTAGATCGCAGAAGCATCATTTGCTGCTTTTTTTCCCGGCTTCTTTTTTGTGATTTCTGACAGGATCAGATATCCGAGCACTTCAATGATCATGCGCATGTTATTAATATGAGCTCAAAAGCAAAGTCCCTTTGAGGCAAGTCATTTTACTCTGCGGCCATCTTTGAAACGCCTCTCGGGCAGTATTCCCGGGCATTCTGTTTGAATAGGGAAACATCAAATTCTCCAAAACTATTAGCCAAGTTTACGATTAAATTCCGTATTACGAATGACCAATAAAATGAAACGACTGTCTATTTAGTTTCACTTCTAAATGTTCCTATCACACAAAATCTGCAGTAGTGCACGTCTGGTCCAAGCCCCTCCCCCAGAGAATTGTCATTCTATAGCGATCGCTAATTGGCTACTGTACTGGAAGGCAGGCTTTATTCACCATATAACGATTGCTGATTGGCTCCTGTACTAGAAGGCGGGTCTTCATTTGCCATATTGGCAGTTACACATTTCCCCATTTCAAAGTATACGAGTGCCATGTGTTGTATATTTTTTAGTCTTTGTCGAAAGTTTGTAATTTCAAATATAGACGCGCTGCGAGCTCTCTGGAGAACGTAAAACAACAACAGGACACAGCAGATTTCATTCTTCTTGGCTTTGTGGCTGTGCATTAAGATGATGTCAAGGTTTGTTTGAGCTTGGGTCGACCATGGCTTGTTATTATATGTATATATTATTACGGTGTAATGTCTCGGCTGTGTTTTTAAAAATGGTGCTTCCTTTGTTTTCATTCTCCTGCTTCTGCGTGTGACGTATTTCTGTGAACCAATAGTGTTCAGCTGTGCGTCTTGCTCTGCATTATGGTACCCTTTGGGCCAGTTGGTACCCTTTGCAAAGGGTGACCAAAAAAGTGGTACGATATGCTCTTAGGTACCCTTTAACAGTGGAAACGGCCATAAAAGCGTACCGAACCGTACCCTATTTTAGCACTTAGTGGAAACAGGCCATTTTAGGTACCCTTTAACAGTTGAAACAGCCATAAAAATGTACCGAACCATACCACACCGTACCGTACCACTCAGAAATAAAGGATTATTTTGGTCAGTTTTGTTCAGCTCAACACTACAAATCATCTTAAGAGTGTCCAAGATTTCGAGAGGGTGCTCGCTGCAGAGCCATTTGAGCAGAGCTGAGTTCCAGCGAGGGGGAGCATGAGCTCTCGCTCCTCCTCCTGTAAGCTGTTTTAATGCGTACACCAACCCCACCCCGAACCCTACCCCCAGTGACATCACTCTTAGAAGAAGTGTAAAAAAGGTGGAGCTCAAGCTCAAGCTCCCCCTCGCTGGAGCTCAGCTCGCCCAAATGGCTCTGCAGCGAGCACCACTTGAGATTTCTCACTTTGTTTGGTTTTGTTTGTTGTATTTGTAATGTAAAATCAAGGTATAACTACATGGTCATAGTGCACTTTTCTCTTACATCTGATTTTGAAACACTATTGCTTGGGTTTAGGTCAGTGGTTCAGTGCTGCAAAACGGATGTATATCTGAAACATACAGCAAAACATACCCCAAGTAATGTAATTCAAAAACGCAAAAAATGTAGGCAGCGCCCTCTAGTGGATGTGTCATCTGAAACGTGCATCAAAATGTAAAAATGTAGGCTGAGGCATGTATTTACAATGAGCCTGGGCTACACACAGTAAAAAATGCAGGGTTCCACACAATTCCTTCATGTCCTCCCAACACAAATCGATTAAGTAAACTTTATCATTTTTTCAAATTTAAGTGGATTAAACTTAAAATGATTAAATTGTCACAAAATATCAAGAATTGTTTCAACTCATTTTGAATAAGTAGATCGATCAAGCAGTAAAAGTATTTTTTGAGTGCAGTTTGTGCCGTATTAAATCATTATGCTAAGGGGAAATCTCTGTAAAACATGGCAACCCAACGTGTGTATGTGCAGAGTTTCATTTACTCTGAGCTGGTCTCTCTTTAGTGTTTTTAAAATGTTGTTTCATGCAATGTTCTGTCATGCACATTTGGGTGAAGTCTCTGTGCTTCAGTTTTTAGAAAAGCTCAGATAAAGAAAAAGCAATGGTTGACAACCTCAGATGCAGAATGGTTCATTTTCCCCCTTTAGCAAGAGAGATTTGTGTTATTTTACATCATTTGGAGTATGCTTTTATAGCGGACCCCATGAATAGGCATGCTTTAAATTGTCATCCAAATGGATCATGACCCAGTGAAGTGCCTGGCAGTTCATTTTGTGAATAAAGTATTTTAATTAATACATTTTGAGCCTATTTACCACATCTTTCAAGCAATGGAACTCGAAGTAGTCCTTCATTGAATCTCCGCCTGTAACAAGAACAAAACATTGCTGAAAACATCATCCATTAAATGATTTTAATGATTTCTTTTTGGTAAAGTAATGAAATAAATTGTATGATGTGGCCTGGCATGTGAAGCTATGGTGTTCACGAGGGCAAGATGAGTTAAACTCTGTTGCTTGTGTTTTTTTTTTTTAGAGATCCATCTTTCTAGACCACCTTGAAGAATCAATCTCAGAAAGACAACAGTACACAGAATTGATTTTTGGGAACACACTTTTGAGCACAATCTCATTTAAATTTAAAGCGACAGTCACCAAAACTGCAATTTAGACCGTTAGCATCTTGTTTAAAAAATGACTAAAAAGTTTAGATTATCGGGTGACAAAAACTGAAACTTTCTGAAAACTCTGGTCAGGCTAAAGATATTCCACTCTGGGTACACTATGGTTGTATGGACACTAAGACCATAAGCATCTCGCTTCAAAATGTCCGGTGTTTTGATAATTTTTCTATTTAAAGCTTGGTTATATGAAGAAATTATTATTTATTATAGTTACATAATGCACTAAAGCTCTGTACACATGGACACGGCTGTTTTCATCCACACTTTTTATATGACTGAAACTCAAACTTTCTGAAAACTCCAACCAGGGTGAAGATTTTCCAAAGCTCGGTACATTGTGGTGTTGTGCACTATAACCAGAGTTTTTGCCTCATGATGTTTCTCTTTTCTGATTGGCCTACTCAGCTGGGTTCACACCAAACGCTGAAGACACGACTGAGGCAAATTCTGCATGTTTGTGGAGCTCTTGAGTTTTGGAAATAGACTTTGTTGGTTGATTGGTTGTTATTCTGCATGTTTGCAGAGCTCTTGACTATTGAAAATAGACTTTGATGGCTTATTTGTTGTTAGTTTTAGCATTTCTGAATCCATTCAGTCGATCTCTGAGTCTAGCAGGAGCACATAGCTTAGCATAAATCATTGTATCAGATTAGACCATTAGCATCTCACTCGAAAATGTCCAGTGTTTTGATAATTTTTCTATTTAAAGCGTGACTATTTTTAGTTACATAATGCACTAAAGCTCTGTCCAAATGAACACGGCTATTTTTATTTGCACATTTTACATGGTTTCACTGTTTGGTGACTGAAACTGAAACGTTCTAAAAACTCCGGCCAGGGTTAAGATTTTCCAAAACTCGGTACAGTGTGATGTTGTAGACAAAATAACCGGAGTTTTCATATCATGACGTTATCTTTTTTCTGATTGGCCAACTCGGCTGGGTTCAAGCCAAGCGATGAAGACACGACTGAGGCAAATTCTGCCTGTTTGTGGAGCTCTTGAGTATTGAAAACAGACTTTGATGGTTGATTTGTTGTTAGTTTTAGCATTTTTTTTAATCCATTCAGTCGATCACCCAGTCTGGCTGGAGCTCTTTTAGCTTAGCTTAGCATAAATCATTGAATCAGATTAGACCATTAGCCTCTCCTTTGAAAATGTCCAGTGTTTTGAGCATTTTTCTATTTAAAGCTTGACTATTCTGTAGTTCTATCATGCACTAAAGCTCTGTCCACATGAACACCGCTGTTTTCATCTGCACTTTTTATACATGGTTTTGCAGTTTGTCCACACAAAACTGAGTATCGGGTGACTGAAACTCAAACTTTCTGAAAACTCTGGCCAGGGTGAAAATTTTCCAAAGCTTGGTACAGTGTGGTGTTGTGGACACTATAACTAGAGTTTTAGCCTCATGACGTTTTCTCTTTTCTTATTGGCCAATTTGGCTGGGTTCACGTCAAACGCTGAAGACACGACTGAGGCAAATTCTGCATGTTTGTGGAGCTCTTGAGTTTTGGAAATAGACTTTGTTGGTTGATTGTTTGTTATTCATTCATGTTTGCAGAGCTCTTGACTATTGAAAATAGACTTTGATGGCTTATTTGTTGTTAGTTTTAGCATTTCTAAATCCATTCAATCGATCTCTCTGTCTAGTGGGAGCACTTTTAGCTTAGCTTAGCATAAATCATTGTATCAGATTAGACCAATAGCATCTCACTCGAAAATGTCCAGTGTTTTGATCATTTGTCTATTTAAAGCTTAACCCTTCTATAGTTACGTAATGCACTAAAGCTCTGTCCACATGAACACGGCTATTTTTATCTGCACATTTTATACATGATTTCGCTGTTTGTCCACACAAGAATTTAATGACTTAAACTGAAACTTCCTGAAAACTGGCCAGAGTGAAAATTTTCCAAAGCTCGATACAATGTGGTGTTGTGCACTATAACCAGAGTTTTGGCCTCATGACATTTTCTCTTTTCTGATTGGCCAACTCGGCTGGGTTCACACCAAACGCTAAAGATTTGACTAAGGCACATTCGGCACGTTTGTGGAGCTTATGAGTTTTGGAAATAGACTTTGTTGGTTGATTGGTTGTTATTCTGCATGTTTACGGAGCTCTTGACTATTGGAAATAGACTTTGATGGCATTTTTGTTGTTAGTTTTAGCATTTTTAATCCATTCAGTTGATCTCCAGTTCTGGCGGGAGCACTTTTAGCTTAGCTTAGCATAGATCATTGAATCGGATTAGACCATTAGCATCTCGCTTGAAAATGTCCAGTGTTTTTGAGCATTTCTATTTAAAGCTTGACTATTCTATTGTCCCATCATGCACTAAAGCTCTGTCTGTCTCGGAAGATGCGAATGAGGCAAATTCTGCACATTTGCGGAGCTTTTAAGTATTGGAAATAGACTTTGATGGTTGGTGGGTTGATAGTTTAAGCATTTTTTAATCCAATCAACCAATCTTCGGGTCTGGCAGGAGCTCTTTTAGCTTAGCATAAATCATTGAATTGGATTAGACCATTAGCGTCTCGATCGAAAGTGAAAGAGTTTTGATAATTGTCCTATTTAAAGCTTGATTATTCAATAGGTAAATCATGCAAACTTGAAAATAAAAGTTGCAATATAAAAAAACGTACACATAAAGTTATATTATACAGTTATAAGTAACACATCGGTTTAAGTCACAATTAACTACTGGCTTATTAAGAAATGATTTGTTTCTTAGTAATTATAGTGTAAATCTAATTTTAAATCCCTAATCCAATATCTAAACACAACTACAATCGTAATGACTATATATAAGCAGTTAACTAATAGTTTATTGAGCTTAATGGTTTGTTAACATCATGAATTGTACATTAAAATAAAGCGTGACCCATTTATATAATATTGGACAAGTAATTTGGAAAACGTGGTAAAGACAGAAAAGCCCCTTTATATATAGCATTTGTTTTTCATGATAGAAAGGAGGAGATGAAATGACTATCACACCAAAAAAACTGGCTGCTAAACACGCAGTTGTTAAAATCCCATAATGAAGATGTCTGTTTAGTGTCCTGTAAACAAAGCCGCAACTTTAAAGCTTGAAGCTATCATGGCTGAAGGTATGGTTAGGAAGTGATGGAGCTGGGTGGGAGCTTTTCCAAAGGACTTTTAGAATAAGAGGAAGTGTCATAAGTAATACCAGCTGCAAGGCCTGGGTGTGTCAGGTTTCCTCTGAAACAAACAAACCATTTTTAACTTCCTGCCCAGGCCCACCTTCCCCACAATAAGCCTGACAGGATGAAGGAAGGACGGTGTAATAGTACTGTAGTCTACATGAGACTCATACTGGAGCAAAACGAGAGAAAACAAATCTGCATTACTGTCAAACACGAGTATTTACTTACAATGTGGTCACACTTTCCAATAAGGTTGGATTAGTTCATGGATTTACTAACATGAACAAACAATCAACATTATATTTGTTAGACTTTGTCACAGTTTTACAGTTATTTACTGTAAAAATGCCCAGTAAATTACCACATACATTCTTTAGTTCACTACTGAGCTATACACTCCATTGTGGGTCATTTTAAAACTTTTACAGTAACTTTACTGCATATTAGAAATTGACGGTATTCTACAGTAATCAAAGAAATTGTATCAAAGCATGTGTTTTAAATAGATTGATAAGTGAATATGACTTTTTGTAGACCATTTAAAATGGATATAATAACAATAAGTTATAAAAATACTGTAAGAAATTTGCGGTATTCTACTGTAATCAAAGAAATTGTTTTACAAAATGTATTTTTAATAGATTGATGAGTGAAAATGACTTTTTGTAGACCATGTAAAATGGATATAATAACAATAAGTTATAAAGATACTGTAAGAAATTTGTGGTATTCTACTGTAATCAAAGAAATTGTATTGCAAAATGTATTTTAAATAGATTAATAAGAGAAAATGACTTTCACAAACCATTTAAAATGGATATAATAACAATGTTATTAAAATACTGTAAGAAATTTGCGGGATTCTACTATAATCAAAGAAATTGTTACACAAAATGTATTTTAAATAGACCGTTGTATAAAAAATTGCTTTCGTAGACCATCTAAAATTGATTTAATAACAATAAGTTATAAAAATAAGACATTTGTGGTATTCTACTGTAATCAAGGTAATTGTATCTTAAAATATATTTTAAATAGACTGATGAATGAAAATGCCTTTCGTAGACCATTTAAAATGGATATAATAACAATAAGTTATAAAGATACTGTAAGAAGTTTGCGGTATTCAACTGTAATCAAAGAAATTGTATCGCAAAATGTATTTTAAATAGATTGATGAGAGAAAATGACTTTCGTAGACCATTTAAAATTGATTTAATAACAATACGTTATAAAAATACTGTAAGAAGTTTGCGGTATTCAACTGTAATCAAAGAAATTTGATCACAAAATGTATTTTAAATAGATTAATGAATGAAAAGGACTTTTGTAGACCCTTTAAAATTTATATAAAAACAATAAGTTATAAAAAATAGTGTAAGAAATTTGCAGTATTTTACTGTAATCAAAGTAATTGTTTCACAAAATGTATTTTAAATAGATTGATACGTGAAAATGACTTTTTGTAGACCATTTAAAATGGATATAATAACAATAAGTTATAAAAAATACTGTTAGACATGATCTCGTCATCTTTTTGGAATTTAGTTAAATTAAATTCAATAGTAAATACAAAAAAAATAAAGGTTTTGTACTATTAGTGTAAAACGTAAATGAATTACTGTAAAGGTGCTGTAAAAATTGTCATACTGTAAAATTCAATATGGTAATATAAGTTGCGGTGAGGCCATTTTACTGTCAAATGAAATTGCGGCAGGGCTCTGCTACTGTAAAACACATTTACATGTAATTTACTGTAAAGAGGCAATTGCAGTAACTTGCTGGAAACTGTGCTGCCATTTAGTTACCTCAAAAATACAATAAAATATCTAACAGTGTACAGTATTTGTTCATCTTTGTTGACATTACACTGTAAAAATGCTTTTACATTTTTTTTTACATGTAAAAACAAATCATAATGCAAAATTGGAGATCCTTGAATGCACATTCCACTAATGCTTATGCTAATAACTTTTCAACTGTAAGGTTCAAATTCCTGAGCTCATTTAGATTTTACACATTTCATATTTTAGTTAATATAAATATATTTTGGAGATTTCAAACTCATCTCAGACATTTTAACAGATAAAACCCCAAGCTGGTCACTTTGTTATGATACATCTACTTTCTTTTAGCAAGGTAATACACACACACACACACACACACACACACTCAAGCACACACACACACACACACACACACACACACACACACACACACACACATACTTGTACAGCTATCTCCATAAGGACTTCATATAAACGTAATGATATTTACTGTATATGATATCCCCCTAAACCCAAACTTTACAGAAAACAATCTGCATTTTTAAATTTAATCATCAAATTACTTAAGTATGTATGACTTATGAGTCATTTTCCCACAAATGTCCACACAAGGTCAAAATTTACTGTTATTGCTATACTTGCGGACACATTTGGTCCTCACAATGTAAGTAATACAAGGCACACACACAAATTATGTTTTTATAATACTCTCAGGACGCTTTTAGAGAATTTGTCCAATCTGAACAAAGTATCTGAAATCATAACCAGAGGTGGATTTCCTGTACAATGACGTAACCACGGACTCATTGCATTGTTAAAGAATTTAACCAGCTAGTCGTGACTGTTTCATGATTAATCTTCAAAACTGGCACTTATTTCCTTTGGGTGCAGAATTTCACCTATTGCTTGAAATATGTTGAAACTTCAAATGTTGAAATATGTCCAAAATACTTGGCTAATAATACTTTTGGGAAAAGCATGGCTAGTTTCTATCCTATAGGGAGGATGTTGAAATGTTTTTGCATGCCAAGAGAATGCCTTCAAATCAGCGCATTCATCTGTGTGTGAGTGAATCTGTGGAATTTACAGCACATTTGGCACTTAAAATATCTGTTAATTAACAGTTTCCATATTGTGTGTTCTTTTCGTTTATGTAAGGTTGTGAATTGCATTATGGGATGTTGATCTCTGCTCTGTCGACTTTTGATGTTGAAAATTAAACTCTATAGTTTAACAAAATTACTTTTATTGACCTTTCAGTTGTTTGAAATAATATAATGTATAAGAAATTATAATTTAGAGACAAAATAAATCTGTAAAATAACAAAGGTAATATAATTAATATATATATATAATTATATAAATAGTTAATACAAGGCTTTTGTAGAGTAATATACAACACCAACCCAGTCAATATATCACTTTCAACTATCAAAAATGTTCATAAAAGTCACTTTTTCAAGCTTTTCAAGGTTAAAAGTTGTTGGATGGAAGATCAAGGTCTTGTAATGCAATTCGATAGCATAAATAAATGGGAAAAAATAAAAAGATGAATCACAAAATAAGAAAAACGGCTAATTTAGGGATATTTTTGGACAGTGTAAGGGTTCAAATTAAGGACACATGCAGCGCTCAACACAACAAAACATGACAATGGCTTTGACTGCAGTGTAGTTTGTCCAAGTGAACTCAAAATTGGCATGCAGCGTCTGTTATTGTTCGTGATGATGGTTGTGTATCTTGAGAAGCATTTTGATGGCCCCATTTTTATGGCAAGATGTCAAAAAAAAAAGATAATCAGAAAATATCTGATTTATTATTTTTTTGCCCAAATGTGTTAAAGTGTAATCTTTGTTTTGGTTTATTTACTAACTAACATCATTTATGTTTATTATTTGAAGAGTTACTTCAGCCAAAAATGAAAATACTCACCTATAATGAAGCTCTTTTGAAGAAAGCTGGAAACCTGCAACCACTGACTTGCAAAGTAGGAAGACAAATACTGTAGAAGTCAATGGTTACAGGTTTTCAGCATTCTTTAAAATATCTTCTTTTGTGTTAAGCAAAAGAAAGAAACTCATAAAGGTTTAGAAACACTTGGAGTCGAGCAAATGTTTTGATGTGTATTTGATATTCCTCTGAACTATTTGCAAATCATTCATTCATTCATTCATTCATTCATTTTACTTCAGCTTAGTTGCTTTATTTATCAGGGGTCGCCACAGCGGAATGAACCACCAATTTATCCAGCATATGTTTTACACATGTATTTTTTCCTGATGATATTTAGAAGCATTTCAGCATTGATGCCAAGCTCCAAAAAACACCAACAACAGCAAAACAACATCATAAAAGTCTAGACAACTCGAGTGCTTTAATCCAAGGCTTCTGAAGCCAAAATAGAGCTTTGTCTGAAGAGAACAAAATGATATTTACAGTAAATCTGAAAAACAGCACTCAAGAATCATTCAAGACTTCCAGGCACCTCAGATTTTTAGTAATTCTTTTATTTACTCCTTCAAGTCGTTCCATACTCTTAACAAACTTCTGAAAACAAACTGTCGCTCCACTGGTAGTCTGTTCAGCCAAAACACAAATTGGGACAATAGATCTATATGAATCTGGTGGATTAATCTTCTACTCTATTAACTGAGTCTACTTGATCATAATATGAGGAAAATATGCTATTTAGGCTTTTATTAAAGGGTTAGTTTCACCCAAAAATGAAAATTCTGTCATAAATTTCTCACCCTCATGTTGTTCATAAAACCCAAATTAAGATATTTTAGATGAAATCCTGGAGCTCTCTCATTCTCCATAGACAGCTATGGATCAACCAAAAACATTGTCAAAACATTGAGTTGTTCGACAGTAATCATGCAAAGCTCCATGGAAACTTTTGTGTGGCAAAGAAAACTGTAAAAACTACTTTGTTCACCTTTGTCTTGGTTGGGTGTGTGTTTACTACGAGTAATAGGATGCTTTTTTGTGTGTTAAGTTGCTGACTCTAATGGTACAATGGTACATTATAGACAATTGCATTATCTATAGTAAAACCAACCTAAACTGTTGCTGAAAAGAAGATAAAAGCAGACAAAGTCATTTTTACTGTTTTTGGTGCACAAAAGTGTTCTTGTAGCTTCGTGTAATTACAATAGAACCACTGTAGTAATCTATAATGTTTTGACAGTGTTGTTGGGTTTTTTCTATATTTGTCTCCATCCATTGTTGTCTATGGAGGATGAGAGAGCTCCAGGATTTCATCTAAAATGTTTCAATTAGCATTTCTGAAGATGAACTGACCTCTCAGTTTATGGAAACAACATGATAGTGAGTAATTAATAACAGATTTTGATTTTTTGGGTGAACTAACCTTTTAATAAAAGCCTAAATGACATGAGTTGATCACATTGTGATGGAGAAGACTAATCAGCCTGATTCATATTTAGCTATCGTCCTAATTTTGTATTTCGGTAGACATCTGAGAGACAAAAATCTCACAGATATGTCACAAATATATTAGTTTGTTGACTTCTTCTAAGTGTACTTGAACATAATATGATGAAAAGATGCAATTTAGGCTTTTATTAAATGTTTAGTTCACGCAAAAATGAAAATTCTGTTAATAATTTCTCACCCTCATGTTGATCCAAATCCCAGAAATCTTCATTCATCTTCAGACACAAATTAAGATATTTAGATGAAGTCCTGGAGCTCTGTCATCCTCTATAGACAGCAAGGGTCCATGAAAAACATTGTCAAAACAGTCCATGTGACTTCAGTGGTTCAGCTATAATAATGTGAAGCTCTAACAACACTTTTGTGTGGGAAAAACTACTTTGTTTACCTTTTTCTTTAGTGTCAGATTAGAGTGTGCATTTACCACAGGTAATATGCATTTGCGTGTTGTGCAACAGTAGTAATACATAGTAAAACCACACCCTGAACTGTTGTGAGAAGAAGACAAAAGCAAACAAAGTCATTTTTTGTTGTTTTTGGTGCACAAAAGTGTTCTTGGAGCTTCGGATGATGACAGCTGAAGTCACATGAACTGTTTTGACATTGTTTTTGAATCCTTTTCTATGCTGCACTTTGAACGTCTTGATCCATTGCTGTCTATGGAGGACGAGAGAGCTCCAGGATTTCATCTAAAATGTCTTAACTTGCATTCTGAAGATGAACAAGAGTCTCAGTGAATGGAACCAACATGACAGTGAGTAATTAATAACAGATTTTAATCTTTTGGGTGAACTAACTCTTTTATAAAAGCTTAAATGGCATGAGTTGATCATATTGTGGTGGGGAAGACTCCTGATTCATATTTAGCTATCGTCCTACTGTAATTTGTATTCCAGCGGAGAGACAAAAATCTCACAGATATGTTACAAATATCTTAGTTTGTTGGATTATTGTAAATGTAGTTGATCATAATATAACGAAAATAGGTAATTTAGGCTATTATTAAGGGTCAATTCACCCAAATATGGAAATTCTGTTAATTTCTCACCTTCGTGTTGTTCCAAATCCCAGAAATTTTCATTCATCTTCAGACACAAATTAAGATATTTAGATGAAATCCTGGAGCTCTCTCATCCTCTATAGACAGCAAGGGTCATAATTAGTTTCATATTTATCTATCGTCTAAATTTGTATTTCAACAGATTTCCAATGTAGAGACAAAAATCTCACAGATTTATTACAAATACATTTGTTTTCAGAAGATTTGTTTTGTCATAATTTGTTATGAATATGGAAAGATTTAAGGGTAGGTAAATTAAAGAAATGCTAAAAATCTTCGCTTTTGGGTGACATAACCCTTTAGCACCAGGTAGCCCGCGAGGATCACATGTGTTGCCCGCAGACCTGTTCTAAAAATAGCTCACCATAGCGCCACTTACAAGTAAGCTTCATCTAATGTAGAAGTAATCATTTAAAATGTAAATATTTGCAGAGATATATAAAAATAAAGTGTTGCACACTGATACATTAAATACAGGGTATTTCCTACCCTGTTAAATCATTGTTGATAACTTTTGTGAGAATCATTACCATGATCAGTATCTTCACATGGATGAATATCATTAATTATTACCAAAAACAAATTATAATTAAAAGTAAATTGAGCAAATTTGTTATTTGAGAAGTGTTCATCAAACTGGTAGCCCTCCACATTAATCGGTACCCAAGAAGTAGCTCTCAGTTTCATAAAGGTTGGTGACCCCTGCTTTAACACAACAGAGGCTCAATCATAACAGGCATAAACGAATCCTTTACTCTGTTTGAATATATTTGAATGCATCCATAAATGTCCTGCTTTTTCCCTCCATCCAGTTCCTCACGTTCTGAAGACCTGTGCAGAGTTCATCGAGAAACATGGGATTGTGGACGGAATCTACAGACTCTCAGGAATCACATCTAACATCCAGAAACTCAGGTCGGACAGTTTTGTTTGAAACCCTACATGCATACACTCAGTATTGGGTGTAATTAGTAACTACTGTAAATAAATGACTTGAAATTTAGAATAAATGAATTACTGTTTATTTCCGGGAAATTTAATTATAGTTGCTTATAATGCATTTGCCTTAAATACTGTAAGTACATTCAACAGTTGATTTGTATTAATCAATTCAGAGAGGTAGAAATATACAAATATATTTAGCATAACAATTGTAATTTTGAACTAAAGCTTATATTCATCAAGATAATTTCACGTGCTTTAGAAAAGTAGCAGAGCCTTTTTATTATCTGGATATTCTGCATAATAATTAGATCAAATAAAGTACATCATCCATGCTTAAGAAACAATGAGTTGAGAAAGATTCATTCACTCATTCATTTTCTTTTCGGCTTAGTTCCTTTATTTAACTGGGGTCTCCACAGTGGAATGAACCGGCAACTTATCCAGCACATGTTTTACACAGCGGATACAGCTGCAACCCATCACTGGGGAACACCTATACTCTCATTCACACACATACACTAGGGACAGTTTTAGCATATCCGATTCACCTATACCGCATGTCTTTGGACTTGTGGGGGCAACCGGGGCATCCCGGAGGAAACCCATGCGAACTTGGGAGAACATGCAAACATGCAAGATTCGGAGCACTGAGAAATGGGGGTCAAATGCACCTGGGCATGGTTTGGATAGCCTAGTTTGAGTACACTCTCAGAATTGCATAATGTTTCGAGGTTGTCCTGTGGTGGGGTCCTGGTATTGAAGGCTTCAGGTGATGGCTGAAGAGATGAGTTTTAACCCAACTTACCCAACACTGCACGCATACAATACTTTAGTATGCTGGAAATGTTTATGCTACTTGACTTAAGGCATTTTTACCATCATTTTCTTTGTAGTAAACATGTGTTCCTCTCTGTGTGTGTATATTCAGACAGGAGTTTAGCTCTGAACTCTGTCCTGACCTCACTAAAGAAGTGTATCTTCAGGATATCCACTGCGTGGGCTCTTTATGTAAGCTGTACTTCAGAGAGCTGCCCAACCCGCTTCTCACTTATGAACTCTACAGCAAATTTACAGTAAGTTGTGTGAGTGGGGAAAAGGAGTGGGCTGGAATAGAATAGAATAGAATAGAATAGAATAGAATAGAATAGAAAACACTCCAAAAATTATTTTTGCTTCTTGTTCAAACAACTTTTTTAAAATAAGCTAAAACATCACAAATCATAAGATGTTTGTTATGACAACTTAATTATGTTGGGCTCTATTTTGACAGTCCATGCGCAGAGGGTTGAGTTTATTTTCTTAATGAGTTATAGGCGTGTTTTGAGAAAAAACCAATTAAAGCCTCATCTCCCATCCCTTTAAGAGCCAGCTGTGTCGCGCCATAAGCGCATTTTGACGTAAAGTAAGTTCACTTTCGCTTTTGCTCTCGTGGATAGGGAAAGCTTTACGCACAGGCATCAATTAGCCTATAAATAATTTCGTTTGTTAAGCGCAAAGATTTGGTTAAAAACTATTTTTAAATTCAGTTCTGATTTCTAGCAAACGAATAAATGAACAATAATAACCAAGTGTGGTCAAAATACTGAGTTATTTCCAAATACACCTGCCATGCCCCATATGGTCTAAAATTTGACAGGTGGAAAAAATCTAAAAATCTAAGCTTGTTTTTAATAAAACAAATATAAATATGGATATAATAAATAATACAGCTAATAATAATAACATTATACAAAAGCAAATTGAATGAACTGAAAAAGCCTCCCGAGATGAAGAAAGTAAGGCAGTGGTTTTTAAATCTTCATGTAGGTATATATATATATATCCTTAAGATATTATAAACTTTTCATATGTAAAGATATTTGCGTATTGCTCTGCATCTTGTGTGTAGTGTGTAAGCCAGGCGCACTTTGCGCCAGACAATAGACCGACTTTGTTCTGGTCTAAAGAACAGACTATTTCCAGTTTTTTCAAAATAGCAATGCGCCAAAACACGCCTGCTTTTTTAGACCAGAACGCCTATGGGCGCACATTTGAGCGCAAATGCATTTGCTATTTAAACAATGTGGCGCAACACCTCAAACTGACCCTTGCGCCGAGCTAAAAGTACCAAAAGAGTATTGCGCCGCGCCTTGCACCACATTGCGCCAGATGTTTAATAGGGCCCGTTATGTTCAATCCACTTAATTTTGTAAAAATGATTAGGTTGACTCAATCGGTTTGTGTTGGGATAACATTAAGGATTTGTGTGGAACCCAGCATTTTTTACAGTATACATTAGAATAGAATAGAATAGAATAGAATAGAATAGAATAGAATAGAATAGAATAGAATAGAATAGAATAGAATAGAATAGAATAACAAGTCTGAATCAGGTTAAGAGGTTTTGTTTTTAAAGTGTTTGAATGTCATTGTCTTAAATAGCAAATGTAACTACAAGTTAAACAATTAAACATTAAACAAGCAAACTTTCAATCATGTAAACGAGGGAAAACAAACAGTTTGTAAACGAGGTGTACAAACAGTAGGATATAAATTGAGATTACATTGCAAAAAATGCTTTTTTTTTTTACTTATATTTTTTTTTCTTTTTTCTAGTCCAAATTTTTTACCAAATTAATTTTGTGTCCATCTATAAGTATTTAGGCTTTCTACACAATCAGGAGCTTTCTTTCAAAGAACACGTAGTAAATTTGGTTCGAAAATTGAGAGTTAAGCTTGAATTTTACCATCGAAATGCATCCTGCTTTTCTCTTGAAGCTCGCAAACATTTGGTGTCTGCAACATTTTCACCATTGATTGGCTATGGGAATGTTTTATATATGAATGCCTCAACCAAATGTCTTCAGCCTTTAAACTCCGTCTATCACAGCGCTCTAAGGTTTGTTACAGGCTATCAGAGACTTACTCACCACTGTGAACTGTACTGTACGCCAAAAGCCTTCTCTGTATGTAAGAAGGTACCCCCACTGGATGACTCTGGTCTACAGTCTTCTGGGACTGGTGCCTTCATACCTAAGTTCCCTTCTTCATAAGTCAAACAGCCAGTATGCCCTACGTTAAAGCAAATCTTATCAGTTCCCCGGGTTCGAACTGAAATAGGGAAGTGAGCCTTTAGTTATGCTAGGCAGCCACCTTGGTCGCGTCTATGGACTCGCCGGCCCTGAACACACGTCGGCCACAACAGGAAATAAAAAAAACTGCAGCTGCGGTATTTGCGTTATTTTTTTAAGGCGTTAAATATTCAAATTAATCACGTGCGTTAACGCGCTAATTTTGACAGCCCTAATATTTACTGATCGTAAATCTCCCAGATTTATTACAAATATCTTTGTTTTCAGAAGATAAAATAATTTGATATGAATATGGAAAGATTTAAGGGTTGGTAAATTAAAGAAATGCTAAAAATCTTCGCTTAAAAAAAATTAGCTGCTTGTATCTTATCTTAAATGCTTTCGCTGTTAAAGTCACCTTTGTTTCTATGCTGATTGTCAAAGCAGATAAACATGCTAAATAGTTTTTTGCTAACAGCAGAATTATTAATTAAATCAACAACATTATTATGAACAGTGTGATGTTTCATAAGTGTGAGACAAGTTCGATAAAGCATTACGTTTTTCAGACAAAGGGATAGATCTCTCAAAAATGAACGTTTTTTCATCACATACTTAACATTTAGCTTTTAGTTTTGCTTTTTCTATACTGTCTACGGCAGATACATGTCTGATCTATAAACAGTAGTATCTGGATGCAGCCTTTATGATGCAAGCTGAGACTGCATCACTCAGCGATGCAATGTCAGACACAATGCACTCAAATGGAGCTAGTGACATCACTGTGACGGGTAGGGTTAGGGGTGGGGTTAGGTGAACCCATTACAAAGCATTGGATGCAGCCCAGATTGCACTGCACCAGGTCTGCAGCCAGACACCTCTCTCTATAAACAGTAGAAAACACTGTTTTCCAGCATGCAGCTTTCATTGTTAATAAATGTCTGTGTTTGTGCAAAGCATGCAGTGTCAGTTAAAGAGGAGCAGGAGCAGCTGCGAAACATCAGGAGTGCCATAAAAGAGCTTCCCGAGTCACACTTCAGGTACAGTCCACCTTTTTTTGTCCCAAGATGGTTAAATATGATATAATAAAATTAAATAAAATACCAAAGAAAGGGTTGGGTGTTGGAAACTGAGATGTGTGTGTCATGCGAAAGCTGAACAAATAGGATTATACAATAGTTAACTGAGATACAATATTTAAAATTCTGGAATATGGGGACGCATTGATATGGTTATTTTTGATCGATACTGACGGCCAATATCATTCATTCATTTTCTTTTCGGCTTAGTCCCTTTATTTATCAGGGGTCATCGCCACAGCGGAATGAACCACCAACTTATCCGTATGTTTAGTTATGCGAATGCCCTTCTAGCTGCAACCCATCAGTGGGAAACACCCATACACTCCCATTCACACACATACACTACGGGCAATTTAGCTTATTTAATTCACCCATTGCACATGTGTTTGGACTGTGGGGGAAACTGGAGCACCCGAAGGCACCAACACGGCCAACTGACTCAGCTGAGGCTTGAACCAGCAACCTTCTTGCTGTGAGGCAACAACACTACTCACTGCGCTACCCCAAATCAGTAAAGTTGACCCATACCTGTAAACTTCACCTGTGCAACATGCTGTAAAACTGGTTTTGTGGTCCGGGGTCACATAAGTGGCTTCTTTATTTACTCTTGTGTTGTTCAAGCATACTATATGTAATTTCTTTCCAATTTGACAGAATACCCTAACAGTGAATATTTCATTTGTTATTGACTGACATTGGCCTGATCTCTCAGTAAAAGTCTCCTTCATGAACCATTCACTCTTGTGAATCAACATGAACGCTTTCCCATGAATCATTTGACCTGTAGTTCACAAAAACATCATTACAGTACAATCGCTTTTCTTGCTGCTTATTTCCATTGTGCTGTGGAGGATTAAACTACAGCGGCACAACATTTTCCAAAAAACTTTGTAACTTTTGGTGGCACGGTGGCTCAGGGGTTAGCACTGTCGTCTTGCAGCAAGAAGGTCGCTGGTTCAAGTCCCAGCTGGGTCAGTTGGCATTTCTGTGTGGACTTTGCATGTTCTCCCCGTGTTGGCGTGGGTTTCCTCTAGGTCAGTGGTTCTCAAACTATGGTACGCAGGCTTCCTTCTAGTGGTACGCGGAGGAATGAAATATGTCATGTACATGCTACACACATTTCAAAATTTATCAAAAATGATGTATAGAATATGCCAATATGACAAATAGCCTATATTTCTGAGGTAATCTGCCATGTTTTTTTTTTTACTGTGCAGAGTTGTAGCTGCTTTACTGGGCCTACTACGCTACTCTAGTTCAATACTGCTCATTTTGGTGGTACTTGGAGAGACCATTTTTTTCCTGAGGTGGCACTTGATGAAAAAAGTTTGAGAACCACTGCTCTAGGTGTTCTGGTTTCCTCCACGGTCCAAAAAAAATGCGCTATAGGGGAATCGAATAAACTAAATTGTGCGTAGTGTATGTCCTGGTCCACCAGGTTGAGAGTTGAGCATTAGGATAACAAGCCACCTCATAAAAACTAGATGTTACCAAACACTAATAAGGTGCGGCTAAATATCAACCTTGATATAAATGGCCCTGGGAGTGAGTTAGTGAGTAAGTAAGTCAAATCATTAAACAACAGTGGTTTGTTCTTTAGTCAATCAAATAAATAATTTCTTAAGAGCAGTGTTTCTCAACTGGTGGGCCGCGAAAAACATTTTTAGTGGGTTGCAGAGTGTTTGGTTAAAAAAAAAACAACAAAAGTAAAATTTTTTACTTATTTTGCTTATACCAGACTTTTATTTTGAAATGCATGCGCGACAACCCTACTGTTTGACATAAGAAATTTCATTTAATTATTGCAACAAATATGTTGAAGTGCAAGTACGACCCTGAATATGTAAAGTATATATATATATATATATATATATATATATATATATATATATATATATATATATATATATATATATATATATATATATATGTATATATATATATATATATATATGTATATATATATATATATATATATATATATATATATATATATATATATATATGTATATATGTATATATATATATATATATATATATATATATATATATATATTGACAACAAAAAAGACTTAAAGCCTCAGTGTCATGTGTAGTGAGGTGCTCTCATAAGAGAGCATGAAACCTTCTAAATTAAAGCAACATTTAGAAACTAGAAAACGTGTTTTATTAACAGTTTATTATCAACAGTATTTGTCGTTTTTACTCTGTAATATTTCTATAATTTGATCCATTTTGGTAAACGACAGCAATACAATAGTGTTTATTTGTAAGTCTTGGTGAATTTCTTATGATCTGTCATTACTTGTTTATGTTAACAAATAAATACAAATTAAGTAGAATTCCTAAAATTGTATTATAGTTCCTAAAAATTTAGGTCGCGCTTGATGAGCATGTAAAAATGTGGGTCCCCAGTTGAGAACTTCTGCTTTAGATGACTAATAATACTGTACCCGTAACTGTTATTCATTTTTAATTCATAATATTTTTTTTTTGTTGTTAGACCAAATTAACAGAAATAGGACATTAAATAAGGCACACAACACTATAGGAAATGCTGTGTCTTTGCTCTGTTAAACTCACTTGGATTTTTATAATGAAAATTTCACAGGAGGACTAATATTTTGTATTCAGCTGTACATAAATGTCAATGTCTTTATGTTTTTTCCCCCCTCAGAACGCTGGAATACCTCACTAAACATTTGGCGTATTTAGCCACCCTCAGCCACCAAACCAACATGCATGCTCGCAATCTTGCCCTGGTGTGGGCTCCTAATCTACTTCGGTGAGCTTTATATTTTTTGTCTACACACATTTTCCATTGTCTACTTTAAACTGTTCCTATTGATCATCTTCTATAACAGCGCCACATATAAAAGAGAGAATTCATTCCCCCAAAAATTGAAACTTCTTCTCCTTTTACTCTCATTTAAGTGGTTCTGAACGTTTATGAATGTCTTTCCTCTGTTGAACACAAAACAAGACAGTTGGAAACTGGTAACTATTGACTTCAATAGTATTTGACTTTCCTGCCATGGATGTAAATGGTTACCGGTTTTCAACATTCATTTGCTTTTCGGCTTAGTCCCTTTATTAATCTGGGGTCGCTACAGTGGAATGTACCGCCAACTTATCCAGCACATACTCATCAGATGCCATTCCAGCAGCCGTTAGCTGTGTCCATCCAAAGATGTGATTTAAATTTATGCGCAAAACTAGAATATCGCATAAAACATTCGCAAATAAAGCAGCATCTCCATCCAGTGAGTCAAAGAGAAGAAAAATCGTCACTTCCTTATTAACTGCAGCCAAATATCAAAAAGAAAACAAAATTTTGGTGCGGTAGGAGAAGCTGCATGAATCTTCTTCCTATATAATAAATTACTTTAGACGAAAAGACACGCAATTAATGCCTACGATAGTTCTGTGAGGTTATAATAATAATAATAGACTGACCAGGTAAATCTGAATTTGGCAACACTGCTGTTTTTCGCACCTATTTTTATCATAACAAACTCACATGAATTTGTTCATGCGCATGCAAGAATTTATGCAGTAAAAGTGTTTCCATCTTAGTTTATGCGCATTTTTACTTATCGCATAAACAGTTTATCCTACTCAGTCATGCGCATATGGTTTTAATGCTTATTTTAAAAATGTATGCGCATTTTGGTGTATCCATAAGACATGTTTTATGCCATAATTCAAAATGCACATAAAAACAGGTGAATGGAACCATAGCTAGTGACATCCATAGTACTGTACACTCTCAGGCCGTACTCACACTATGTACAGTTGCCTCGAACCGGGCCAAAGCACGCTTGTCCCCCCTCCCGTCTCCCCCGACGGCCCGCACTCACACCACAATCGGGCCTGGACACGTTTACATCATCGATGCTGCGCTGTTCAGTGAGAAGCGCTCTCACTCAGCAGCACAGTGGAGATTTCTCTAGTTATATCGTTTCAGTCGGTTTGATATGCAGTGACATGCAGTCAAATATTTCGCCAAACAGTCCTTAGGGATGTGGTGACACACAGTCAGATATTTCGCCGAACAGATCCGCCCCTTTTGGTGCTCATAAACAATCATAAAGCCCTCGTGCTGCAGGAATGAGGTCTGCTGAAGGCGCGCAGCTGTCGTGCAGTGAGGGGTTTGCATCTTTAATAAACTATGGCAGTTTGCGTTCACTGAACAGTAAGAATAATTAATAAACACATATGAAACAGCCCCTTAAAAGTCACGTCAAGCTTTCAGTGAACCGCGCTCAGGCACACCTCTTCCAACTAGGCCAGGGTCGGCCAAGTGAACCATGCTTGAGCCCAATTCAGTCACTCACACTTCTCAAATGATCCGGGAAACGGGCCTGGGCACGGTTCGGATAGCATAGTGTGAGTAGGCCCTCAGAAATAAAGGAATGGGAGCTGTCACTGGTGCAGTACCTTTTCAAAAGATACATATTTGTACCTATAGAGTGCACGGTAGTACCTTAAGGTACATATTAGTACCCAAATTAAAAATGTACCTAATTAAAATGTACCTTTAAGGTACCAATATGGACCCTTCATGTAAAAATTTTCATCTTTTTTGGAGAGATCTCTTTAAGGCTTTTCCATTGTTGCCAGTTTGCCCGGTAGCTCGCCATGTAGGTTGGAGACACAGAGCAGAGTTAACCGCGATGATAGGGTTAGAGTCCTGTGAAGAACTGTTCCAGAAAGCGGTTAAGACAAAAACAAAAGCTAACAAAATAAAATAAAATAAAATAAACAAGTAAATAACAGGGTGGGAGTATGGTAAAATCTGAAAACATGGTAAAAATCAGGCGAGGGCTTTTCTTTTTCTGGATTGCTTTTTCTGGATTTTTGGATTGCAGTTTGGATTGCAGTTTTTTTAAAACTGTCGTTTGGTTTTAGGGAAGGGAGTGGGCAGATCAATTAGTGCTTTTAAAAACACTATTGGTTGGGTTTAGGGAAGGGAAAGGGTGGAGGGGATTGGTCAGTCTGTCAGTCGACAGCGGCCTCTGGTGGATTTAACAGCAGGCATGAATAGCACTCGCGAGAGAAATTTGAGATCTGAAAAAGCGTACCCAGCGGCCTCTGGTGGATTCGTGAAAACAAAAACTGCAAATAAATATAGCTCTTGGGATGTAGTTGTCGCTCTTCAGAAATATATATAGGAGTACATATTCAGCATGAGCCTGGGTTGAATTATTTTGTATTTATTATCTTAATTGTTATAATCTACTACCATGAACATGCTTTTCTAGCTTCTCTTTTGTCTTTTGCTGTAGTTCCAAGGAGGTGGAGGTGCCCTCTTGCAATGGAGATATCGCATTTCTAGAAGTTCGGGTCCAGCAGTCGGTTGTGGAGTTCATCCTCAATCACACCGAGCAGATCTTCAACCTGGAGTTTCAGCCTTCAAAGGCCAGAGACGGTACAGCTAGCATTCCATTAGCTATGAGTAGGCCCACTCGGAATCTGCACGTGCAGAAGTCTGCAGATTTTTAGCCCATCATTGAGTCTGTTTATTTACTTGTGTAAATGTGTGTAAATTTATATTTTTTCCGTTTTTAAATTAATTACAGTAATATTATCGACTGATATGAAAATGTTCATATGATTTATTTATTTATGTTCTGTCCTTTAGTAGATATATTAGATGAGAGAGTTGCTTTGATTATCAAATAAAACTGATCTATTTGATAATCAATAGATTATCAAATAGATAATTCTATCTATTCATTGTAAACATCTATCTACTTCAAACATCTATCTATTTTATTGAAAACATAGTTACAAGTTAAACATAATACCAATTAAAAATATTTTATATATTATTTCATATATTAAGTTTTAGTTATGATACTCCTAAAATCTTTCCACATAAATCCGGAGAGTTTTTATTTGACAAATTTCTGTTCATAGCTAGGGCCACACAGATTCTGCAGATGTGTTTTGCTGTTTCTGCACAGAATCTTGTAAAAAAAAAAGAAAAAAAAAGAAAAAAAGCATTTATCTTGTATTTAAGGTTCACGATGCAAATCTAATTAGATATTTTAATAAAATCTGGTATGAAATCAGTCTTTTGTTTAATATATCCTCTTATAGAGAGAAAGTATTACTATTCTAACTGTATTGTAAACAGATTGAATAAACATTTGTATATTATTCCATAACATTACTGAAAATAATTTAAAAACTGAATAAATATATATTTATATACATTTCCATAAGTAAACAACAAGGTTATATTAGTTAGTGTTTGTTAATGCATTAGTTAACATGAATTAATAATAATTAACAGCTGTTTTTTAGAAGAATTATGTGAAAAAAAAATTATATCTGTCAATGTGTGTTGTGAAAATTTTGTTGTTGTTGTTATTAATATTATTATTATTAATATAGTTTATTATTAATATTGTTAATATTATTTTTGTTATTATATTTATTATTATTGTTATTATAATAATGATTAATATTATTAAAATACTTTTATTATTATTAATATTATTATTATTATTATTATTATTATTATTATTATTATTATTATTATATTTTTTGTTATTATTATTAATAATAACAAAAACTATAATAATAATAATAATAAAATAATACAACTATATTGATAATAATAATATTAATAAACTATAATAATAATAATAATAATAGTAATAACAAAATAATAATAATAATAATAATCTATTCTATAATAATAATAATAATAATAATATGATAATAATCATTTATTATTATTTTTATTATTATACTTATTATTATTATTATTTTGTTATTACTATTATTATTATTGTTAATGTTATAGTTTATTATTATTATCATTATATTTTTATTATTAGTTTTATTATTATTATTATAATTGTTATTATTATGATTATTATTATTATTATTATTGTTGTTGTTGTTATTATTATTGTTGTTGTTGTTGTTGTTGTTGTTATTTAAGGCCACATAATTTAAAGTGGGACCAAATTTAATATAAGACTAAATAAATATATATTTACAGATATTTACATAAAGAAATAAACAGATTGAATCTGCGGATTTCTGCGGGCGTAGATTTCATGTGGGCCTAGCTAAGAGTAACTGGAGCAATAAAGATGACAGATTTTTGTTAGCATAGTCACTAAAGAAGCATATTCTAAAGTAATGTTTAAATGAGAGTAGAAGCAGCATTGAGATGAGATTTTATTTGATATGTAAGCCATCTGGGTATTCTGTATCCACGCTGAATGAATTAAAACAGGATATACAGTAATTGGAAATTGCAGCTCATTTAGGTAATTAGCATACATTTGGGTTGAGTGCAGCCTATGCTCAGTGGAAAGCCATCCACAGTCTTCCACAGCTTGTGATAATTTGATCAGGGGACATGTGTTTGTTTTACCACAGCCTATTTAAGCTGCTCCATTATGCCCTGAATTTATACTCACTCACAGAAGAAATCTGCCTATGAGTGCGCTGATTAGAAATAAAGTATGTAATATTAGTGCGAATGCAATTACATTCTTGAGAACGCAACACGGCTACACAATCATTTTGCTTAAAAAGATAGTTCACCCGAAATTACAACTCTGCCATTATTTACTTATCTATTATTGGTGTGGAAAATTTTTTCTTGTTCTGTTAAACACAAAACAAAATATTTTGAAGCATGTTGAAACCGGTGATGAGATTTTCCTATGGATGTCAGCGGACACATTTTTCAACTAATACAAAATTAGATTTGAAACAATTAAAGTTAAATATATATATATATATATATATATATATATATATATATATATATATATATATATATATATATATATATATATATATATATATATATATATATATATATATGTATATGTATATATATATATATATATATATATATATATATATATATATATATATATATATATATTTTTTTTTTTTTATTATTATTATTATTATTATTATTGTAGTTTTTTGTTATTATTATAGTTGTTATTATAGTTTATTATTATATTTGTTATTAATATTATTATAATTATTATTATTATTATAGTTTTATTATTATTATTAGTAGTAGTAGTAGTAGTAGTAGTAGTAGTATTGTAGTTATTATTATTATCATTATTATTATTATTATTAGAGTAATTATTATTATTATAGATTATTATTATTATTTTATTATTACTATTATAATTATTGTTATTATTATAGTTTATTATTATAGTTGTTATTATTAATATTATTATTATTAATATTGTATTTTTATTATTATTGTTATTATAGTTTATTATAATTCTTCTTATTATTATTATTATAGTTATTATTATGATTATTATTATAGTTATAATAATAATAATAATAATAATAATTACTCTAATAATAATAATGATAATGATAATAATAATAACTACAATACTACTACTACTACTAATAATAATAATAATAATAAAACTGTAATAATTATTATTATTATAGTTTTTTATTATTGTTATTATAGTTTATTATTATTATAGTTATTATTATTATTAATATTGTTGTTGTTGTTGTTTTATTATTATTGTTATTAAAGTTTATTATTATTATTATTATTATTATTATTATTATAGTTCTTATTATCAGTTGAAAATAAAGTTGTCCTTAAAACAATCTAAATTTAATAATATGTCGTACATTTCTTTGCATGTGCAATTTGTGATGACTGTTATGATAAAGTCAGGAAATGGGGATTTGGAGTGGGGTGTAAACACAATAGCATGAGGTCTGCAGCCAAAAATGTAACAGCAAAACAATAGGCATGTTGCATACAAAAAAAGCGTACCGCTAATGGCTGCACGCATGCAATTGTGTTTTTGTTGAAGTGCTAAAGGTGTATTATTCACTGCATATCATCTCAAGCCACTGTGTTTTGAAATTGTTGATTAGATACTGTATGATAAAAGCCAACACAGGCTTACCGTCCATAAACCGTCTGAGTACATACTGTATGATGAAAACCAACACAGGCTCAACGTCTACCATTTTTATGTCAAATAAATGACTATTGGCTAACAACTATTGTTTCTTTTCACACTAATGAGATTTACAGGGATATATTATCGACCTATAATAGATTATTTTGACAGTTATTGCACAAAACCAAATTAATACCACAGGACAACTTAATAGTGTCTATGATTTATTGTTGAATATGTTTGCCTGACTTGTCTATCTCCATATGGACACTTTTCTGCCGTGGTCAGTTTGCTCAGTAGCTCACCTTGTACGGTGTTGTTTTTGTGCTGCAGAGTGCTCAGCTTTGAGTCCAGTGAAGCATTGCTGTATAAATGGTTAAAAGCAATGCAAAATCAAGGTAGTTCACAGTGCACTTTTCCCTTTATGTTTGCTTTTGGAACACAATAGGTTGGGTTAAGGGAAGGGTTTAGCTCAGTGGTTCACTGTATAACAAGCCATGCATTTTTCATGGACGTACACAAGAACAAAGTGTGTTTGAAAACATACTTAAAGTAATTTTAGATTTTCACAAATATAAACAGCGCCCTCTAGGCAGATTTGTGATCTAAAACGTGCAACGAAACATGCCCAGAGGAAGGTAGTTTACATTTTACAAACATACAGGCAGAGGCATGTATTTCCGATGTGCATGGTTGATGAAAATGGGATCATTATCATTAAATTATACTGTTAAAACCATTTTATTGAGCTAGGCATAGAACCAAGAGAGAACCTGATGTGTTTACACAAGATTGAGCTAATTTTAATGTTTACTGCTCATAATATGCTAATACTTCAGACAGTTTTTTTATGGATTTGTAGGCCATAACAAATTTGTCTTTCCAGCCAATGCGTTTTGAAAATGTTGAGTAGATACAGTATGATTAAAAACCATCACAGGCTCATTAGAAATGCATACCTCAGCCTACATTTTTGTAAAATCATAAAAACGTATGTTTTTATGCAGGTTTGAGTTGAAATTAATGCTACGATGCAATATGACACTAACGACTATTGTTTCTTTTCACACTAATGATATTTACAGGGACATAATATTGATGTATAAAGGATCTTTTTTTACAGTTATTGCACAAAACCAAATAAATTCCATAGAACAACTTAATGATATCTATGAATTAATCAATTTGCCTGACTTTGCATGGTCAGTTTGCTCAGTAGCTCACCTTGTATGGTGTTGTATTTGTGCTGCAGAGTGCTCAAGTTCAAGTCCAGTGAAGCATGCTTGCACAAAAAGTTAAAAGCAATGTAAAATCAAGGTTAAACTATGTGTTCACAGTGCACTTTTCCCTTACAGTTGCTTTTGAAACACTATTGGTTGGGTTTAGCGAAGAGTTTAGCTCGAAGGTTCACTGTATAACAAGCCCTGCAATTTTCATTGACATTCACAAGAATGATGTGTGTTTGAAACACATAACAAAACTTACCTAAAGTAACATATTATATAGACTTGCACAAATGTAAACAGCGCCCTCTAATGGATTTGTCATCTGAAACGTGCAACGAAACGCATCCTTAGGAACGTATTATAAATTTCACAAACATATATGCAAAGGCATGTATTTCCAATGAGCATGGTTGATGAAAATAGGATTATTATCATGAAATGACACTATTAAATACAATTTAAATGAGCTGGGCATCGAACCCAGAGAGAACCTTATGTGTTTATGCAGGATTGTGGTCTTTTTATTGTTTACTGCTCATGATATGCTAATGCTTCACACTGGTTTTTATGGTTTTGTAGGCCCTAGCATGGCCTGTGGGGAGAAGTACGCCACCTTGCCTGCCAGCACACAGTGTGGGCCCATGAAGCTCATGAGTCTGGAAGAAGCCCAGGCTCGATCTCTCAGTCCAAACCATCCAGTAATGAAAGAAAGACAAAGAGAAAACAGCCTTCCAGACACCAGCACTGCTGCAATGTATCACACAGTAATAGATCTCTCCGACAGCAGGTACAGTATCATATACAGTAGGGCTGCACAATATATCGCTTCAGCATTGATACCAATGTGCTATCAGCAAAAGTCACATCACTGGATCTGCAATGTCAAGTATGGTTAATAGTTGAACTATTCACGATTAGCTATTATTTCTGTTAAACATATTATGTGAGTTTAAAGCATTCCGGCACAATCAACAATAGCATTTGTTGCTTCAACAAAAACCAATTAAATTTTTATAGTGAAGGCTGCCAAGTGTCATTTTACATTAGATTGTTTTTTTATAATTGTGTCCAACCAATTAAGTCTTACCAGACGAATATTAAACTCATTTTTTTCTCATTTGTATGTTTTTTTTATTTTTGGCCCTAGAAATCTGGTTGAAAGTTAATTTAAATCATTTATTCACATGCATTTCACTCTAAAATGACCTCAAACACTCTGAAATTCTGAATTCTTCACAAAAGGAGTTATTCAATCCATCTGGTGAAATATATTTAATACCGCAATGTATATCACTGAATATATATATATATATATATATATATATATATATATATATATATATATATATATATATATATATATATATATATATATATATATATATATATATATATATATATATATATATATATATATATATATATATATATATATATATATATGAGCAATATCACACAAGTAGCAGTGTGCTATGGCTGTATATCAGCACTGGTGGGAGGCGTGCATTGGCCCCACACGTTGATATTTGGTTGATTTTAGGTTGAATGTTGGACATTGACGTCGGCCTGACGTTGGGTTCTGACGTCAACCCAATTTTCATTTCCAAACAAAATGCAACATCCCTATGACGTTGGGGTTCAACATCAATCTGATGTCATGTTGACTTTCTGTGCCTGCTGGGTGTGCTCCCTGCAGCCCAAGACTGGTTACTCACTGAAGCTAAGCAGGGCTGAGCCTGGTCAATACTTGAATGGGAGACCACTTGGGAAAACTAGGTTGCTGTTGGAAGTGGTGTTAGAGAGGCCAGCAGGGGGCGCTCAAGCTGTGGTCTGTGTGAGTCCTAATGCCCCAGTAAAAGTGAAGGAGACACTACTCTGTCAGTGGGCGCCGTCTTTCGGATGTGACGTTAAACCGAGGTCCTGACTCGCTGTGGTCTTAAAAATCCCATGGCACTTCTCGTAAAAGAGTAGGGGTATAACCCCGGTGTCCTGGCCAAAGTCTCTCAATCGGCCCTTAAGATCATGGCCTCCCAATCATCCCCATCTACCGAATTGGCTACTACTCCAATAGCTGGTGTGTGGTGAGCGCACTGGCGCCGTTGTCCTGTGGCTGCCGTCGCATCGTCCAAGTGGATGCTGCACACTGGTGGTGGTGTGAAGAGACCACCCTCATGATTGTCAAGCGCTTTGGGTGTATGGCCATACACAATATGCACTATATAAATACACATTACCTTACATTGTGTTTTTCTCTTCAGTTGTTGTGTTGTAGATTTGCGGCTCTTGTTGGTGTCGTCGTCTTCTTTGGGTCTCAGTTTTGGCTCAGCTTTAGCTTTTATTGTGAATATTTTTTTATTTACAGACAACTGAAGCTCCTCACCAACACACTGATCAATCTTCTGCTGGTCATACTTTGTTTTCCATGTGAGGTTTTATTTCACAATTTTTGTATTTACTTTTTTATTATTCAAAGAGATACACAAATTGCACGTGTTTGTATATTGCAGGTGCAAAATACAAATCAAATACAAAAGGATAAAAAATAAATAAATAAACAAAGTTATATTAAAAAATATATAAATTTCCAAATTTTTGGACCTGTCAAACATCAGATCATTTTTTTTTTTACCTTTACTAACTTTAGGGGTGTACTAATTTTGCACATGACTATGTACTCATATTCTTCATTACTCATTTTTCCATTGCATTCTGAGACATTAATTAACCTTCTCCTGACGCAGAAGAAAGTTCTCAGGAAAATCAAAGAAGTGGAAGTCCATTTTCAGTCTCGGGCGATCTGTCATCGACTCTAAAGGGAAACTGAGTCGCAATGGGAGTGTGTTTATGAGAGCCCAAAATTCTTCAGGTAAGAAAGAAAGAAAAGACAGAGAAAGAAGAGTTTCAGTCATTAATCAAAATGCCAACAGAACATTTCAGGCCACCTACATCACGCAGCAGAGCAACAATAATTAGGTTTCTTCTATAGAATAGTGCAGAAATAAACCACAGTAAACTTCACTTTTTTAGTATGCATGTCATTTTAAAAAATAATCATCACAATGAACAAAGTTGTCTTTATATAAAGTAAATTAAATTAAACATTTACTTGTAAATTGTTTCGTTTTAATCAAGGTTGTACTTTCATATTTTACACAGTAAATGTATCAATTATAAGTTTCCTGTTGCTTGTTTATTTAATGGCAATGGCATTATTGGACATTATTAATAGTTTAAGATGTAACTTTTTAGTGACTTTTATTGACATTTTTAGTGTTTTGATTAAAAATAAAATTTGCAATATAATATATAAGAAATAGCATGCATGGAAATAAATCTGTAAAAAGAACTAGCAGTTCATTATTGAATCTTTATATCAATATATATGTCACTTTCTACATTAAAAGCAGAGATCAATTCATATATTGTAAATAAGATCATTTAGCTTTTGTGAATCTGTAAATTAAAGGAAAAAATACTAAGCTACATTAAGTAATATTAGGAATATATATTTTTTTAGAAAAAAACAATAAAGGTTATAAAAACTTTAAATCAGATTCAAAAATTAAAGTTTAGACTAAACCATGAGTATCTAATCTCAATATAAATATAGATATACATATATTGATAAATTAAGAACAAGATCAAATATGAAACGGTTTAATGTGTCTGCTTGTTTCTCTTCAACAGAAAAGACTGCTATCCGGCCATCCAAAAGCATGGACTCTCTCTGTTCTTTTCAAGCACCAGGTGGGGCTAGATCTCCATATCTTCATTTAGAGAGCGGTCATAGTGTGTTTTTGTTGTTTCTCTTAAAAAGAGTTTTGAAAGGTTTGCACTGTAAATAATTATAAATGTATAGTTAAAGGCCAATTATTAGCCCATTTGTGAAATATCAAATCTTTTAAATTATTTCCCAAGTGATGTTTAACAGAGTAACTAAACCTTCACAGTATTTCCTATTACTGTGTACAGTATATTTGTCTAGTGAAAGTCTCATTTATTTTGGCTTAAATAAAATAAATTTTTACATAAAAGGAATATTATAGATAGATATATACAGTTGAAGTCAGAATTATTAGCCCCCCTTTGAATTTTTTTCCCTTTATTAAATATTTCCCAAATGATGTTTAACAGAAAAGGGAAATTTTCACAGTATGTCTGATAACATTTTTTCTTCTGGAGTCTTTTTATTTTGGCTAGAATAAAAGCAGTTTAAATTTTTTTATAAACCATTTTAAGGTCATTATTTTTAGCCCCTTTAATGGATGGATGGATGGATGGATGTATGGAAGGACATAGATAGATAGATAGATAGATAGATAGATAGATAGATAGATAGATAGATAGATAGATAGATAGATAGATAGATAGATAGATAGATAGATAGATAGATAGATGGATGGATGGATGGATGGATGGATGGATGGATGGATGGATGGATGGATGGATGGATGGATGGATGGATGGATGGATGGATGGATGGATGGATGGATGGATGGATGGATATATGATATATGGATTCTGGCATCTGGCATGTTGTACATTAGTTTGTATTAATAATGTGTGTCATCCCTGTCAAATAAAGCTGAAATAAAATAAATGATAGCCACATTTGAATCTGCTCTCCATTAAACAGCACTTAGGAAACATTTGAAAAGATTTACAATTTTACAGGAGGGATAATCATTTTGCCTTCAACTGTATATATTCAATGTATATAAAGAGACTTATTAAAATAAGAGAGAATAATGAGGCGATGAGAAGGAAATAAACACTACATTAATTAAGATGTCAGAGTGTGGCACATGTCCTTTGGGCAATTTATATTTCACTGACGGTTTATGACTGGTTTTTGTTCTCAAAGAAGGCCTGCCTTTATCTATTTGCATGGTTTTCAGTGAATGTATTGATTCTGCTCTCATCAAACCTCACAGAAGAGCAATTAATCACATTAAGGGCACACTTTATTTTATTAGCAAATGTTCCTTCTTTTAATTAATCCAGTTGTTTGATGTGTTATATCATGCAAACATATTCACTTACAGTTGAAGTCAAAATCATTCACCCTCCTGTGAATTTTTTTTCTTTCAAATATTTCCCAAGTGATGTTTACCAGAGCAAGGAATTTTTCACAGTATTTCCTATAATAGTTTTTCTTCAAAAAATGTTTTATTTCAGCTAGAATAAAAGCAGTTTTTAATCTTTTAAAAACCATTTTAAGATCAGTATTATTAGCCCTTTTGAGCAATATCTTTTATTAATTTGCTGTAATATAATGGCTTGCCTAATGACCCTACCTTAGCCTAATTGAGCCTTTAAAAGTCACTTTAAGCTGAATACTATCTTGAAAAATATATAGTCAAATATTATGTACTGTCATCAGGGCAAAGATAAGAGAAATCAGTTATTAGAAATGAATTATTAAAATTATTAAGTGTAGAAAAGTGTTGGAAAAAGGCTTTAAAGGCTTCTCTCCGTTAAACAGAAATTGGGGGGGGGGAATATAGAGGGGGGCTATTAATTCTGACATCAACTGTATATGAGTGTGTGTGTGTGTGTGTGTGTGACTCGGGTGTGAAAAGACTTTTTGGACAGCTGTATGTTTGTGGATTTTGAGATATCTCTTTTTTTTTTTTATTACTTCCATTCAGATGAAGACAAAGCAGCAGCAGAAGGAGCCAACGGCATGTTCATCCCAATTCACAAGTCCCGAACCCTGGGCTCAGATATCAACTACCTGAATAAAAAAGATCCAAAATGGGACTTGGAATCTCAGACGGCTTCAGGAGGATCCCTGAACGAGAAACGAGAAGG